>NC_058411.1:25244692-25477227 GCF_002201575.2 Neomonachus schauinslandi | reverse complement strand
TGTGTGTGTGTGTGTGTGTGTGTGTGTGTGTGTGTGTGTGTGTGTGTGTGGCAGGGGGAAGGTGGGAAGGAGAGAGAGGCAGGACAGAAATTTCCAAGAACAGATTACGTATACATAAGCCCTTGTCTGTGGTAGGAAATCAGGAACTGTAAAATTGTGAAGTTCTTTGAAGTTTACCCAAAACCTGCTCCTCGGCCACCTGTTCCACAGGGGCTAGGAGTTGGATGGCCCCACTCTGCTGCGATGGCGCAAGCTGTCACTGCACCGGAATGTTCCAGCTCGCCTTGGCCTGGCTGTCATCGCTGGCTCTGTCCCACTCAGGCAGTTCACCGGGTTCTGTTGGGCACCAGGCTTCCAATTAGAGAGAAATCCCACTGTGTGGCCAGCCTCACCAGTGCCACTCTGAGAGGCCCCTTTGCCAAGGCCCGGGCTGACCTCTGATCTGTCACAGATGGGCCAGCCCCACACTCCTTTGTGCGCATTTGGAGGAGGGGGGTGGGGCTGAAGAGCGAAGCCTGCGGGGAGTCCGAGTGGACATTGGGCAGAAGTGCAGTTCCTCAGAACTGGGGGAAGCTGGGCAGAGTTGACAGGACCCAAATGCTAGCGCTGTGGAGGGAAAGGGGACTTTGGGAAGACCCCGTCCTGAGCCCTAAACCCAGCATGGGGCCTCTTCTTACCACCTTCTGAATATTCATCTCAGGCTGGACTCCACACCCGAGGAGAGCGGGGAGCCGATAACTGGCCCCCTCCAAAACTGTCACAGTGCTGATAACTGGCCCCCTCCAAAACTGTCACAGTGCTGATAACTGGCCCCCTCCAAAACTGTCACAGTGCTGATGGCGCATGGCACAGCCAGCTTCCTCCCTGCCCGGCCGCAGGCTCGGCACTGTCTCTGCAGCCTGGGAGCCCCGCTTGGCCTGGGCTCAGGGACAGGACTGTCAGCAGCTCTCACCATGGATGGTATTAATCACGCAGAGCCGGAGTGAACAAGAAAGCTAAATTCCTATTAGCATAAGAGATAGAATCTCAGAGAACTCCATCTCTAATTCCCCGGTAGGACGGAGAGAGAGACTCTGAGCTCTGCACAGCTGCTGTCTGGACAGAGGACTGGCTGAATGTGGTTCATGATTTTGGGGGTGGCATGCGAGTGTTCTTTATTTCCCCTACAGCCATTTCTTTTCTAAACCCCTTTTTATCCTTTTAATCACCCTCTTTCTCTCTCGGTCTTATTTTCTGTGTCTCTGTCTCTCCCTCGCACACTTCCTCTCTTTCCAGGTTCAGCATCTGTGACTCCGTAGTCAGAAGCAGTGATAAAGGCAGCAGCCCTGGCATTGACGTTTCTATGCTGGGGCTCAGGTGGACTAGAGTCATGGCAAACCCTAAAGAATGAGTAGCCTGAAAGAGGCAAGGGTCTTCCCAGCTGTTCTTGGAACGATGCTGCGTCTCTTTTAAAAAATAAAATTGAATTCAATCCATGGAAGCAAAAATGAAGGGTTTCTTCACTATTCTGTCCTCTCTGGGATGTTTCCCCCCTTTATTGTTTGCAGCTGGATTGGGAATTCTAGGATTGTATCTCTCCACTTGGCCTTTTTTCTGGCTCCGACTGGTTAAAACAAACAAAACCCCTCCTCTGGCCAGTGATGCTCGTTTGGAAAAGGAAATGCTTCTTTAGGGTGAGAGAGGAGGGAACACCACAACATCCGACAGGTTGGACATTCTTTGCAGGGAGGTCACCACCAAGAGGGCAGGGCCCTCTTGTCCCCATGACAAGATGGGCTCTTCCCAGCAAGTCACCACTGTTATGTTGCTCTCTCTCGGCATGACTTCGTTCAACTGATGAGAGAAATGGCCTCATGTGTCCTCCTGTGTCTGGATGTCTGTCTCATATGGAGGGTTTGGAGAAGGGAAATCTCTGTGACACCAGAAGAGAGACTGTCATCTTTAGAATCGGCATGGTTTAGTATACCAGACCTGGCAAGTGGAGACAGCCCAGGGACACCGCTGGGGAGCCCGGTCATATCAGCAGGTGTCAAGTGTCCCTCAGAGTCAGGCTCAGGGCCATGACGGCTGTGACACTTGCGGGGGTTCCGATGAGCTAATGCACGTGTGGACCTTGGTCGTGAGGCAGTCGCCCATCGTGATGCCGAGCCACGACGCTGTGCTGTTCATTCCTCTGTCTCTGGCCGGGCCAGGCTCATTCACCCGCTCCTCCAACACAAAGTGCCCCAGCCCAGTCTGGGACTCTCTCCTCGTTTCTTTACATTTCTCCTGGGGAGAGCCACTCCCAAGGGCTCCTGACCTGGAGCGTGCATCAGGATCACCAAAGAAATCTTAGGAAAAAATACAGAATCCTGAGCCCCACCCAGGAGGTTCTCATCCAGCAGGTGCTGGGGCAGGGCCTGGGATTCAGAAATTTTGAAGTCTGCCTTTGACTTCGTGCCTGAGCACCACACAGCCCGAGACCGGGAACCCCTGGAGGCCAGAGACCGTGTCCGAGTGCGCATCGTCCCCCCAGCCCGCATACCCACAGCAGGCTCATTGCAGGCGATAAGTAATACACGGAGAAGTGGGCAAGATCCCTCCCTGTGTGTGCTGCTCACTGTTTTGCCTCCTCCTCTCCTTGCAGACATTCCTGTTATTCCGGATCTGGAAGAAGTACAGGAAGAAGACTTTGCTTTGCAGGTGGCCGCCCCTCCCAGGTACATTAAGTATGGAGTTAGTGGGAGGCAGAGAACATGGGAATTAATACATTCCAAATCCCATGTACAGTGGTGCTGTCCCCTGAGTGGAGAGCAGGTATTTCTGGTGATGGGTTCCATGCCAGGGTTCCCGTGTTACTAGGCATGTTCTTCCCATTTTGGTCCTTCCCAGCTACCTAGGAGGCTCTGAGGATGGTGGCCCCGCGGCTCTCCTGGAACTGGTCCTGCTTGGGGTTCCCCCTCACCTCTCTTTCCTACAGCATCCAGGTAAACCGGGTGATGACCTTCCGTGACCTGGACAATGACCTCATGAAGTACGCAGCCTTCCAGACCTTGGTGAGTAGAACAGCTTCTGCCCAGAGAGGGCAGGCTCTGGGCAGCCTCTCTTCCATGGGTCTCTGAGGCCACCTGGCAACAGTCCCTTTGCCGGAGCCATCATTCTCGGGTATTCCGTTGTCCCTAGACCCAGCCTACCCCAGTGTCTCCGGGGGCCAGGCTCCCACATGCATCCATGGCTGCCTGCTGGCATGGGTAGACACTCTGGTCCTATAGCTCTGTCGCTGTCACGCCCTGCCCTCTTGGTGGTGACCTCCCTGCAAAGAATATCCAACCTGTCGGATGTTGTGGTGTTCCCTCCTCTCTCAATGGCTGTGCGGTCCACTCACATTTTCACTCTTTTTAAGGCATTTCTGCAGGTCTGGGTTGGGAAGTCCCACCACACCCACCCTGACCCACTTTGCAAGAGATCATTGTCCGGAGGACCCCCCCGGGGTGCACAAGCTGGTGGGTTGATTGGTTGGTTGGTTGGTTTGCATTCATAGGATGGAGAGATCGACCTGAAGCTACTCACCAAAGTCCTTGCACCAGAGCATGAGGTCCGAGAGGTAAGTAGCCATAGGAACTCCTCCTCCGGGCTGCGTCATTCCTGTGGCCAGCTGGCTCCCCAGCATGAGCTCTGCCTTCCTAGGGCCGGTGGGGCAGTGGGGGGCCGGGTGCGGGGGAGGTTGGCTGTGAGGGAGGGAAAAGGCCTTCCTTCCTCTGACCCAGTGATACCTCTCCTGGCAGGATGATGTCAGCTGGGACTGGGACCATCTGTACACTGAGGTGTCCTCCGAGCTACTCACCGAGTGGGACCTGCTGCAGGAGGAGCCTGTGGGACAGCCCGTGCATCCCTGAGCCCTGGGGGGTCAACAGCCTGCTCTCCCCGCACAGAGTAATTTCTGCTTTGGACTTGAAAAAAATGCCATAAGCCTAAACCTAAAGAAGCTTGCAAGCAGCTTAGAATCTTTTAATGGAATATTTTGTAATAAAAATACTGTTTTCAGTAGACCACATTGGAGCATTCGTTGTAATAAATTACTTTATTCTGTGGCCATCTCTTCCATTTCTTTCCAGCAGCCTCTTGGAAAGATTCAACAAGAGTGAAGGAGGGCGGCTTTTAAACAGTCTGGCAGGGACGCTCCCCGCTGTTGAAGAGCGTGAGGGAAAGCTAGACTCAGGGGGAGAGGAACGGCGCTCCTCCTGGACGTTGTTCGGTTCACAGAGGCCACGGCATTTCCCTGGAGCATCCGTCTACTTGTAAGCACCTGGAGGCAGGGGTCCGGGAGGTTGTAAGCTGCTACCTGCTGGGGCCCGGGGAGGGCCTGGCACCTGCTCTTGCTCCGCACGTTTGGTTACGTCAGCCAAGTTGCACTGTCTCCTTCATGCTGGCAGGCGGCTTAGCTGAGGAGACAGCAAGAGGTGGGTGTGATAAGGTGACCCGTTCCTCACAGTGGGGTTTGGGGGCTTTTCTGACAGCACCCCCTCTCTCCTTTCTTCTCACAGCCCATGCCTGGGGCTCCCAAGATGTGCCCTTCCCTTCCGCCCCGGGTTTCCAAAGCCTCGCTGCTGGTTCTCATTAGCAGGGGCCAGCTTGGCAGCCCCGAGCATTCCACAGAAGCACTCTCTCAGGGAGCCTGGGACTCCCTCTGACCTTTCAAAGACATAGCTGCTTGTCTCCATTGCTCCCCCAAGCATCATGGCTGCCTGTTTCCAAACTGTGCCATTATCTGGAGCAGAGCCCAACCTTCTTTCTAAACAGAGACATCTTTTGTTTTTGTTTTTCTCGCTTTCTCCCCCAAGACCTCTCATCTGAGGACAGGGACGTCTCCCTGCCCGCCTCTCCTAGATGCCACTTTGGATCCGGCCCATGCAGGCTAGCAGCCGCTGACTAAGCCCCACTCCGTGGCCATGGGGAGAGCTGAGTGCTGTTCTTATCCTGCCTGGAAAGCCCTTCATTAAAATTCAGAAAACCAAGAGGCTCAACACTTCAAAAACCCACTGGGGGGTTATTTTTGTATGACCACTAGTGGCCTTCCCCAGTGAGCCAGGAGGGCTCCAGAGCCGGCAAAGAGACTGCACGGCTATTAATTATTAACTCAGGGATTTGGTGGCTCTGGAGCCCCTTTTCCTTCCTTTCTAGAGTCACACTCTTAGCCCTGACAGCCCCCCTTTGGAATAATTCCCATGGTCACTGAGAAGTTTCTGCCCACTCTGGTTTTTCTTGAGCACCATTCTGAAACCCAAAGGAGAAAGGTATTTCTAGTACCTTAACTACTAGTCAGTTCAGCTGCCTCAGGACTCTGATACACTTGGGAGGTCTGCAGCCAGCCTGAGCAGGTGGCTAGGGGTTGACTTCCTTCCTCCCTTTATTTTATGATAGCGACAGCAACAAGGTCTCCCATGTACTGAGCCCTCACCACATGCCGGGCACTGGGCTCAGCACATAAGCATGATCCTCACAACCACCCAGTGAAACACAGATGTTATCCCATTTTATAGATAAGGAAACTGAGGCTCAGAGATGTAAAGAGACTGCCCAAGATTATCCAGCTACTTAGTGGCAGGGCTGGAACTCAAAACCAAGGTATCTGACGCCACCGTACTTTTAACATGTGTTAAATCTGCTGCTGCCTCCAGCTGGGGCAGGTAGTCTAGCGTATAGGCAGAATTAGCAGCGTGCTGGGAGAAGCTGCCTGCCGCTGCCCTCCTCCTCCTAGACCAGGCATCCCTTCTTTGCATGGAGTGACCACAGAGCAGAGGGTGTGAAGCCTCTCAATGTGGCTGAGCTCCAAAGTCCTGGCCCCAGGGAGGTAAGGATAAAGCCCGCAGACCTAGGTGAGGAGCAGCTCGAGGTCCTATGAGCTAAGCCTGGCCAAGAGTCAGGTTCAGGCCGTGGATGGCCAAGTGTCCTCTCACCTGTCTGGGCTTCATCCTTTCCATAGCCTTCGAGTGCCACATCTCGAGAGCTCCTGGGCATTGACGGGGTGTCCCAGGACCTATGTCCACCTAGTTCTTCCCTGGCCCCTGAGCTACCTTCCTTATGTTCCATCCAGCGGTGTCACCCAACCCCGACTTCAGAGGGCCGCCCCAGAAGAGGGCTCAGGAGGTATGACAGAACGGACAAGCAGCTACAGGTACCCACGCTGTGGCTTTCGGCAGGCATGTTGGGGAGGCACGGGACGGGTCTCAGTGCTGCCGCCTCCTTCGTGTGTCGTGTTGACCGGCTCCTCATCCGTTTCTCCTAGGCTGACTCATGTCACCTCTGAGCGGGCTTGAGACGTCCCAGCTGGTCTCTGACATAATCTGGCATTGGGCAGTAGCTGTAGAGATGCCGTTCAGAGGCTGGGCCGTGGTGGGGAAGTGCGCTCCTTCGTGAGATGTGGATTACTGCTCAGTACGAGCCAGGCTCTGTTCTAGGCACTGCAGAGAGAGCTCTAGACAAGCCAAACTCCCTTCCCTCGTAGCACTTACATCGGGCAGGGTGGGGGGAGGGGAGACGGACAAAGTCAAACACATAGTGTGTTAGATGGTAATGGGTACCCTGGAGAGAAACTGAGCTGGACCAGGGAAGGGTGTGCTGGGGTCAGGGGTTGCAATTTGTAAACGGGGTAGTTAGGGGAGGCCTCACTGAGAAGGTGACATTTGAGCAAAGACTTAGAGAAGGTGGGGAGGGGAGGGGGCAAGACTGGTAACTAGGGAACAGTGTTCCAGGGAGAGAGGACAGTACTTGCAAAGCCAGGAGGACAGGCACCTGGCTTGTCTGAGGAGATCAGCGTGCCTGGGGTGGAAGGGGCATGGGGAGAGGAGATGCTCTGTCTTGCTGCACCCATGTGGGGCCCACATCCTCCAGTGACACGAGCACTCCAGGCCTCCTCGGCCTTGCCGGACAGGCTTTGGAAAACTCAAACTGCTGCCCAGCCTCTTCCGGCCTCGGCCTGGAAGAAGCAGAACAGCAGATGGTACACGGAGGGAGAGGAGAACAATGAGCTCTGTCTGCCACAAACTGGAGGTCAGGAGGCTGCTGCCAGCTCCCTGCCAGGCCGGGGTGTGCCACTGCATCAGGCAGATGGGGCGGCATTGTCGGGCCCCTGTGTGGAACGCTCCCTGGAATCTCGTAGCTCTGATGGAAAGCTCAAGCAAGAAATTCATCTGGGCAGGCCTTGTAGCTGAACGTGAGGTCATCTCTATCCCTGGTTGTTGGCTCATCTTTGCTGAACCCCAGGACACCCCAGACAGGCTTTAGGAACTATGTGGTCCAGACGGAAACTGATGTTAGCACCTGCTCAGTGTTGCTTGACCAAAATATGCGGCTTACGTAAATCAGGGCCTTTCTTCCTTAGTGGGCCTGGGCTGGGCGGAGGGGGGTGCGCTCCTGGGAGCCCTGGTGCTGGAGACCTGAGTGAAAGGTAGTATTTGCTATAGTGAGATGAGGAAGCTTAGCATCCTTGCTCAGCTTTGCCCAAGCAGTGCTATGCTTTTGTCCCAGGGGCAAAAGAGGCACTGGGGAATGGATAGCTGGGTGGGAGGGGGGTGGCACGGGGGATGGGGATAGGGTGCAAGGGGCAAAGAACACAGCTTCCAGAATCAGGCAGGCCTGGGTTCCAGTCCCAGCTCTCCCACTTGGTAGCTGTGGGTCTTGAGTGAGCTGCTTTCCCTTTCTGATCCTTTTTCTCATCTGTAAAATGGGGATGGTATTAGTATTGTCCTCTTAGAATAGTGATGCCCAGAAAAAGCCAACTACTGCTAGATTTTAGAACTGGATGGGCTCCAAAAGTGAACATAGGGAAGTCCCACCAGATATGTTACTGCAACAACACCTGCACTCTGCGAGGGGCTATCACCCTCATTTCCTCTCATGCGTTATTTCTTAGCTATGGATAGAAGAATGGATTGGCACCAGGGTTTTTTGTTTTTATAGCAACTTTATTAAGGTACAATATGCGTGCCTTAGTAAATTTACCAAGTTGTACAACCGTCACCATAATCCTGTTTCAGAACATTGTCATCACCTGACAACGTTCCCTTGTGTCTGTTTATAGTTAATCTCTGCTCCCACTCCCAGCCCTCTGCAACCACTGATCCATCTCCTGACCCTATAAATTTGTTGTTTCTGGAAACTGCATAGAAATGGACTCATATAATATGTGGTCTTTTGAGTATGGCTGCTTTCACTTGCCATGTTTTCACAGTCCATCCATGCCATAGCATGGGTCAGTACTTTGTTCTTTTGATTGTTGATCGGTACCTCACTGGACGGACCCACACCGTTTCACCATGCATCCGTTGATGGACACTTGAGTTGTCTCCAGTGTGGGGCTCTTATGAATAACACCTCTGTGGACAGTCCTGTACATGTGTTTGTGCGGACATACGTTTTTGTTTCTCTTGGGTAGATTCCTAGGAGTGAAATCATGGGGTCATATGGTGTGTTTACATTTAACTTTTTTTTTTTTTTTTCAGTTTCTTTAAAGAAAAACACTTTATGTAAAACTTCAAAAAAGGTTAAAGGGCCGACAGAATAGTTGGGAGAATTATTTTTCTTTACCTTTGAAGAAACTGCCAAACTTTTTCAGGGCATCAGTTTTGTTTGTCAGTGCTTTAGGGTATCAGGATTAATTAAGTAGTTGAATTTTTTTTTTTTTTTGGCTTCCTTTCCTTAAGTTTTTCAAAGGTGGCAGTAAAGTTTATAGTTGGCCCAATCTCCTGATTCCTCCCTCCCTTCCTCCTTCCTGTCATTGAGCTTACCTCTGTTTTGAGAATGCAAAGCTCTTCTGTCTGTCCCCCCTCCTCCGCCCCAGCCTGGAAGCTTCTTCAGGGTAAGAAGGGGTGTTGTTTGAGTTTCTGTAAAGCCCTGCCAGGAATTCACTTGATCTTAGCCAAAAGGCCAAGAAGCGATAGCCCTGCCAGGAATTCAACATCAAATAAGACATGGTCCTGACCCCAAGGGGCTCACAAACTAGTAGAGAAACAGACAGGTCTCATCTCTGTTCTCAAAGCACTGGTTTTGAAAACCACACAGGCTTTCCAGATGGGTAGAAGCATCCCAAACCATCCACTGCAAAGCAGAAATGAAAGTGGGGAGAGAGGGAAGTTGGAATGTCCACCAGGAAGTACACAGGTGGGGTTGGCTTGCTTAGAGCAGGGTCCGCAAATGGCAGCCCACAGGCCAAATCCCGCCCGCCACCCATTCTTACAAAAGTTTTACTGGAACAGAGCTGTGCTCTTTTGTTTACATACTGTCTTTGGCCGCCTTTGTGCTACGATAGCAAAACTTAGTTGTGACAGAGACCATGTGGCCTGCAAAGCCTTACGATCAGGCTCTTTACAGAAAGATTTTGCCAACCTCTCCTTAGAGGAAAGAATGAAGATGACAGATAACACCTACGTGCTCCCAAGTTCAGCTGCGTGGTGCTATCCATAAAGGAACTGCAGTAACAGTGATTTGAGTTAGATGTAAGGAAAGACTGGACAGGTGGCAAGGTTCTGACTCCTCAGAAAGATGAACTTCCCTTCAGAAAATAGGGGGAAAAAAACCCCCACTTCTCTGTTCCAGCACGGTTGGGGACCTAAGGTATCTGGAGACAAAAAGCTGGGAGGAGTGACTCTGGGCTTCTTCTGGGCCCTTTGATCGTCTTGGAGATGTGGGGAAGGAGGGCGTACTCTACGAGTCAGATACCTTTGGCAGTGGGCTCAGGATAATGAAGAGAAAGCCCAGTAGAGGCGGGGCTAGGAGCAAGGGAGGAAGGAAAAGGCCAGTTTTTCTTTTGGCGAGGTAAAATCAGAAAGCGAGGGTGGTGGAAGCCGATGGAGGAAGCGGCGGGCCCTCTCGTGGCTGTGCCTGAGCGAATTAATTCCCGGCATATGTTCCCAGCATCTGTCGTGGTGGCCTCGACCGGAGGGGTCAGCAAGAGAGGGGACCCTGCCAGGGCTGAGCATTAGCCCAGAATTCCCAGGCTGCTGGGGCTCTTGGCTCCCACAGAACCAAGGCTGGCCAGCTCGCCGGGGAACATCTGGTGCAGCTGCGGCAGGCCACGCTGCCTGCGGGGAGGGCGGGGGGGGGGGGGGGCTCCGCGTGCTCGCTGCAAGAAATTTCTACACCTGCCTGAGGGGCTGCTGAGAGAAGACCCGTAAGAGTCCTGCGAAACGGTCTCTTCCAGATCCATCCGCCAGCAGCCCGGAGGTGTGACGCAAGCAACTGCGCTGGGGGAGGCAAGAATGCAGAGATCTTGGGATGCCCTCCCGAGTGCCAGTCCCAGAATCCCCCTGGGTGCCATGTGGGCTGCTTACTGCAAAGTGTCCCTCGGGAGCCCGTGATCCGCCGAGAGGCGGCGAGGCAGGAGGGTGCAGCGCCTAGGAATGCAGACGACGCCACGGTCGCATTTCTGCTCCTCCGTGCTATTCCTGCACAACTTTGCACGGGGGTCTATACAGTGGTTTCCTCGTCTACAGCGTGAGGGAGAAAATCAGTACTGTCTCCTAGGCTCTGGGGTGATCAAACTGGCCTGCTACACATCAGGTGTCTGGCACAAAGGAAGCACTCAGTGAGGGCTAGTTCTGATCACACTGCAGGACAGTCAGTGATCACGTGTTGCCGTGCACCGGAAGTTATGGGCTTTAGGCACGGAGAGGACCTATGTGGGCGTCTACCCCAAGGTCATGAACTGGGGGCCTACAGGCTGACTTTGACCCGTACGGTATGTTTGATTGGCCCACACACTTTTTAAAAATTGTTCAGTTAATTATCAGCATTAAAAATGGAAAGGTTTCACATTAAACCCAGATTTCCGGCTTCTCTGAGGAAATTAGGGGATCTGTCCCCTCTGGGGTCACGGCTCCTGTGGTGGTGATTGGCTTGAGCAAAGAAGCTTCAGCTCCTTTAAGTAGGGACGGTTCAGGGTGCCCCCCACTCCCTCTCCACTTACGTGTTAGCCTGGCCACTCCAGGCCCTGACTGTGAGACGCCTGCCCAGCCTCCTCCTTGCCGATGAGGATTCTGCTCCCCAAGAGCCCTTGCACAAGGTCATGTTCTGAGGCTGGAACTTGGCGTGTCCTTCGTCAGAAACCAGGACCTTCCAGCCGATGTGCCACCCCAAATCACCCAAGCTCTGGAGAAGATCCAGTTGGCTTGCCATGAGCTTCTCCTGCTCTGATCAGGAAGCCCGACTCTGTGTCCAGCAGGGATCTGACAAGAGTTTGAGCAGAGTCCTGGGATAGGTCCTGGGCCAGTGACTGGTTAACCATTTGCCCTCTACTGAGCCGGTTGAACTCTGCCCTGCAGCTAGTGGTGTCTGCTCAGGAAGGGCATCCAGCTCAGCAGTCAAGAAGGGTAGAAGGGATTCAAACAGTGGGCCTGGGGCAGTCCAGCGGGACGGGGTAGGCCCATTCCTGGGCCGGGCCAAGGAGAGCTATGGCCTCTTCTCCAAACCACATGCCTCACGAGCCCCAGTGGCTCAGCTGGGGTGTGGGATTCCTGGGGAGGGATAGAAGGAGTTTGGCCAGAGGTAGATTCCTCTGTCACTCATGCCAATTTGGAAACGAATCCAACCAAGTGGGCCTGGCAGGCATTTGGCAAAAAGGAATTTGGTTTCCTTGCAGCAGGGAGAGGGAGACATCTCCCCCAGCCCTTTCTGTTTTGCTGAGGTTGGGCAGGAAGAGCCTCTGTTGGTGGCTTTATGGACAGAGAACAGGGATGTCCTGGCACAGCAGGCCTGCTCGGAGACAAGGATGTGCCCTCCAGAGAACTGCCTGTTGCCCATCAGGACTGGGGGGCATCGCCGTGGAAGGTGGGAAGAGAGATGGAGTTCAGACAACTGCACCCCAGACCTCGGCAGGGTGGGGCCGGGTACCATACGGTGGTCCTGGTGGCGTGTTCTCTGTGGTGGAGGGGAGTCTGCGGGGGGCTTGTGAAGGGCCAGGTGTTCTTATGGAAGCCCAGTGGACAGTGCTACACTGCCCCTGAGCCCCAGTGACGGCCACAGTGTTGTTGCAGTTTTAAGGACAAAGACAATGAAGCAGCAAAGACCAAATAAGAAAGATGCCTCAGAGGGCATAGACGACAGAGATGGTACTTAGTAGGGGAAGCTAAGCAAAGAGAGAGAGAAAAAAATAGCTCTTTGAATAGAGAACAGAATAAAACAAAACCAAAACCAAAACCTGGGTGGGACAGGCAGGGCGGGTGGGGATGGGTGGCAGAAGGGCAGGAGGGAACTTTCTGGGGTGACGGAAATGTTCCATAGCTTAACTGTGGTGGTGGTGGTTACATGTCTGTTTATATTTGCAAAACTCATCAACTATCCACTTGAAAAAGGGTGATTTTTATTGTATATAAGTTATATCTCAGTAAACATGACTTTTAAAAAGGTTCTCCCCGTCACCGCTCACCATCTGAGGTCCACGAGGTGGGGGTGTTTGTGTTTGTCCCACAACGTCCTCTGGGCATGGCGCTCGGCAGCCTGGCTGTCCCCCAGGAGCAGGCTGGGAAGCAGAGAGGCCCTCCAAGGCCACCACAGCCCCGGAGCCCCCCGCCCAGGGGGCTGCTCAGACTCCAGGGCAAGCTTTTGCCTCTTATCTGCAGTTTAATTTTCCATGATTTTCCATGAAAGGAAAAATCCAGTAAATTTGACGATTGGGGACAGCAGATGGTCCAATTTGAAGTCAAACATGGGCATCTGGAAATCATTTTTGACATTCTAATGGAAGCATGGGTCTGCAGAGCCCAGAGTAAGGAAGGACACAGAGAACCCTGAAGACCCAAGACTGTTTGAAGAAGATACGAGCCCAGAGAGAACGGGCTGTGCCAGCTGGGTGTGTTGCAATAATTCTTTTGACCTGGGGCATGAGCAGGGTTATAAAAACTTCCGATGCTGGGCCTTTAAAAAAAAAAAGGCTTTTTTCTTTAAAAGCTTACAAATGCTATTTTAAAATATTATCTTTACTTATACAATGAATATATATTCACTAAATTAAAAATTACATATCTAAATATAGTGACTTTTCCTTTTCACTCTGCCCTGCCCCATCCATCCCGGAGGCCTCCCCAGAGGTGACCATGGTGTTTTTCCAGATGTTTCAGTGCATTTACCTACACAAGGACGTACAGATAGAGACCTAGAACTTGGCTTTATTTATGTAACTGGGACCATTCTGCAAGTAGGGCCTACGTTTTGCTTTGTCCACTTAGGAACACGTCTTGAACTTCCCTCTTTCTTCCTCATTCTTTTTAACGATGGACACAATTCCATGGGTTTGCCGCCCCACCATTCCGTCCCCTCACTAGCCCTTCCCCACGGGCGGTCATTCAGACTGAGCCCAGTACTTCCCACCGGGGGCTCCTCTGAGGGACCCTGCTCTACCCTGGCGCTGCCTCACCTCCAAATTCCTTCTGCTGGACCACCATCAAGCCCCTGAAAGGCAGCTCTCCTACCCATCCCAGTGCACCCACTGGATAAGGAATGGCCGAGAGAACACCGGTCCTCTGGGGTAGCTGCTCCAGGGCAGTGGGAGGCTGAGGGGAGTGAGATGGTGAGGTCACAGGGAGGAGACATGGGTGGCCCACGGTGGGACAGAGGAGGCCTGGCTTGAAAAGAGGCCAGTCTCTGTGTGGGAGGCTGGGGGCGGGGTGTCATATTTAGTTTTAGAGGGGAAATCAGAGTTGGAATCCCCTGTGCACCTTTTGTTCATCTGTTTTTAATGCACTGGTGAGTGCTCTGTGGCCAGGCATGGTGTCCGGTGCGTGTCACCGAGACAATTTTGTACCTGGCTACGACCAAGAGCTAAGTCTCTGCATTGTCCTTGTAGCTTTGTGTCCTTGTTCCTGTCGCTCTGCCTCTAGTAATAATGATATCTAATGTTTGTGAAGCCCTTACCAGATATCAGGCAATGTACAAAATGCTTGCTTTTTTTTTTTTTTTAAGATTTTATTTATTTATTTTAGAGAAAGAGAGTACGAGTGAGTGGGGGAGGAGGGGCGGAGGGAGAGAATCTCAAGCAGACTCTCTGCTGAGCAGGGAGTCCCACACGGGGCTTTATCTCACGACCCTGAGATGACGACCTGAGCCTAAAGCAAGAGTCGGTCACTTAACCGACTGAGCCACCCAAACGCCCCCTATGAAATGCTTTCTGTACATCATCTCCCTCGATCTTCTCAACTCCCAGGAGGTGGGTACTGAGTCATGCCCACTTTAGAGGTAAGAGCAACTGAGGCTTAAACCCAGGCCTTTCTCGTTTCATGCTCATGCAACATCCAGTGAGGTGAGTAGTGTCCCTTCCTGTTTTGTGTATCATCAGTATCCCATCTATCAGAGCTTCCTCCACCTGACTGGGGTCACAGCAAGGTTCTGTCCCCCCAGCTAGGGTCTCCCTCAGGAAGCTCTGATAGATGGCTCTGCCCCTTGAAGCCCTGCCCATTGATTCCACACGGTGGGAGCACTGGGTATAGGGCGTTCTGCCTTGGAGACAAGGACATTGCGTTTTCTTCCTGGCCTCCTTTAAGCGGGCCGTTCAAAGTGTTTTCCTGGAGTCTAGAAGCAAAATGAGAGCATCTGCAAGGCAGGGTTTCTCAGAGGTGATCACGGGGCATGGGCCACCTGCATCAGAAGCATCCACAGAGCTTATCAAATACACAGGTTCCTGAGCTCCCAAGCCACTGTATTTGGAGTCTGAGCAGAGAAGACCCGAGAATATGCATTTTAAAGCAGCACCTGCCCAAACCCCAACCCTATTCAGGAACCTTGCAAACTGCTGGTGCACAGACTATAGTCTGCACTCACCGTACTGGCTAAAACACTTCCTTGGCCCTGTTTGTGTAAGTGGTCAATCTTGAAAACTCCAGAGTATCCTAGGAAAACCAAACAGACTTCTGCTTTTTTGGAAAGATCCAGCAGTGCCGAGAACACTGTCCCTCGAAGCCCTGACTGGAGGAGTGGGGCACGGCTTGGGCCACCCCGTCCGCCCCAGTCCCTGCCTCCCCCCTCTGGCTTCTGCAGACATTTTGGTCGCGAACACCGATCAAAGGAGATGGCAGTGGTTATGTCCGTCGTCACCCGTGCCAGGCGGCCAGGGCACGACAAGCCAGGCTGCTTCTGGTGTGCACCTCTGCATGCAGGCCCGAGGCTTCGTGGCGCGTGTGCCGAAGGCCTCCGTTCACCTCCCCTCCCCCTCTACTCTCCGTCCTTTGGCAGCTGCTGCTAGATATGTCTTTTTTGGAATGATCCAGAGTGGAACGTGCCCCCTCCTGCAGGTTGGCATAAGATCAGTGTCTCTCAAAGCCTGGTGCACAGACCACCCGCACCAGATCCTCCTAGGGAGGCTTACAAAACACAGATGCCTGCCTTCCACCTGGACCTGGGCAATAAGAATCCCTAGACATGGGGAGTCAGAATCGCCGGGGTTGGGCCTGGGAATCTGCATTTTAAGCAGGGGGTCTTTTGATGCACTTTAGGGCATTAAGGCCCACACTCACCTGGAGGAGAGAGGGTGAATGTAAGTTTAACTGGGCCTCAGGTCAGATCAGCCTCCTGGGTCTTTGGCCTCCCTGAAAGAAGCGAATCCTTTCCCCAGCCCCAAGCCTCCACAGCAAACTCGGCTCTCGTGGCCTCACCCCACCGCTAGGGCAGCAGGCACCCAGGGCTCAGCCTTCTATCAGATTCAATCTCCTGTCACTTTCAGGACCAGTTCATTATTCCTTTATTATTTCCATTCTCCTGCTTATCGTTATTAATAATCACTCTAGACTGGCCAGGATGCTGACAGCTCCCCCTTGTCCATTCTTTCTGTCTGTTTTAATCCTGCCTGCTTATCTGGCATTCACCTGATCTTTTCCCCATTTAATTAAGTAGTGCTGGTCAGCCCACTAGTGCCCACGTGGAGATGGGAATGATCAGGTCTCCTGATAGGCAGAGGAGTGATAGGCTCTGTGGCCAGGACATTCTATCTCCCACAGGGGCCCAAGGGCAGGGGCATGAGTCCCCAGAAGGGCCACATTGGGTCTGAGGGTTGGGGAGGCAAGGAGGGTTGATGACCAGTACCCACAGAGCAACAATATTTCTCAAACCTTGGTGAGCCTCAGCATCATGGGGAAGGCCTGTTAGAGTATACAGATTACTGGATCCTACCCCAGGGATTCTGATTCAGTAGGTGGCCATGAATCTGAATTCCTAATAAGCTCCAGGCGGTGCTGACGCTGGTGGGGTTGCTCACACTTGAGTAGCCCGGCATTAGTGGGCCAACCTCAGCTTAGTGCTGGACGCTGGCCAGGCCCAGGTGTGCCTTGCCGGGAGTGGGCTGAAGAGGAAGAGACTTGGGCAAGGGGAAATTACTACAGATGTGAGGTGGTGAGGGGCTGAGCCAAGGGGGTGCTTGGACTGCAAGGGGAGGGATGGCTCTGGATTCAGCATCTGGTCTGGAGAGCCAAGGGGCTCTGCATGCTGGTAGAAGCAATGACAGAGAAAAAAAAGCAAGGACGCCTGGTTTTGAGCAACTGGCGGTGTGCTTGACAGAAATAAGTACAGAGAGAACACATGAGGGTAGGGCCAGGATGTGCTGAGGTCAAGACAAGCTACATAACTCTCAGGGGCTAGAGAAAAATGAAAATTCTGAGGCCCTTCTTCAAAAAATTATTAAGAATTTCCATTCTTGCAGGACAAGAGAGCGTTAGAGTAAGCATGGGGCCTTTCTAAAATGCAGGGCTCTGTCCGATGGCACAGCCCTGGCTGAGATTCCACTCAATTCTTCTGCCCCTGAAAGCCAGATGGAACAGGCCATCACCTTGGCAGCCCATCGATTGCTCTGCAGGCCCTTGGGCGATGTCGGCTTCTAGATGCCCCAAGAGACAAAATGGGAAGTCACGGGGCCCAAGATTCGCAATTCAGAGTCTTAGGAGGGAAGAGCCCCGGGTAAGGAAACATGATGGGTAAAATCCTAAAAGAAGTTGCTCGTCAGACAACTCGTAAGCGAAGGGTACCATGGCCGGGAGAATCCGACATTGTCTGTGGATGGACCTTTTATTGATTTAAGCTACCGCTTATTGTGTGTGTACTCCGTTCCCCACAACGCGCTTTAATATCTTACTGGGCTTCGTCCTGGCAACAACCCTATGAAGTGTGTGTTATTGTCCCCCTTTTACAGATGGGGAAGCTGAAGTGGGGAGAGGCACGGGAAGCTGCCTAGTGAGGGAGCCAGCTCACTAGGCCGGCGCATGCGTCTGGGGTGGGAGACGCTCTGTGCAAATGACTGGGGAGTTGGGGGGCTGATGTGGACGGGGGCGCTGGGTGTATTGCAGGGAGATGCACAGATACCCAAGTGCCAGCCAAAGATGGAAGGATTTAGAGCAATTAAAATGTTTTGCCTGGGAGCTGTTTGGAGCCTTTTTTTTTTTTTTTTTTTTTTTTGAAGTGAGAGTTTCCTGACTTCAAGGTGTTAACCAGCTCTCTAAATGGTTTTGTTTTTTAATTGCAGCAAATGACCGTGGCGCCATTAGATTTTGCCTCTGTGGTTGTTTCTGAGCCCTTCCAGGCCTCCTCCTCCTATTTATTCTGTTTAATTCAGTCAGGTAGCTCCGGGGCAATGGAGATCAATACTTCTCTTTGATAGAAAAGAGTCAGGTTTGAAACCCAGAGATAAAACTGACACATTTTGTATAAATTTAATTAAAAATGCACCTTTAGTGGCTTGTTGCAGGCACAAAGCCGAGTGTCTATCTCTCTATCTCCCTGTCTCTCCCCCTCTCTTCCTCTCTCTCCCTCTGCCTCTCCCCCTGCTTCTCTTTCTCTCTCTCTCTCTCTCCTCTTGTTCCTAACGGGAGATCTCTACATCTGCTTCGCTATAGTCTTGGTTCATGATTTTGGACTTGAAACTTCCGTGCTGAGGGACGCCGAGAGAAGGGTCTGAAATTCTAAGCAGATGAGCCTGGCCTCCTTTTGTCCAGAACAGGCTAGGGAGAGGGCTTCTCAGGGGAGAGGACTGGGAAGCAGAAGCCCCAGGATGGGTTTGCTTTTTATTTTTCAAACGCTTCATCTTTGGGCCCCACGGCCTGTCCGCTCCGCGGCTCCTTTGGTCGGACGTTTTTGACCTGCCTGCCCGTGCACCTGCTCACATTTCCCGGGGCCCTGGTGGGGTCCCGCCAGAGGTGGGAGTGGGGGCCTGGAGCCCCTCTCTGGTGACCCCAGGGCTGCTGCACACATTCGTCTTGTGTTTTACAGTCCCCCCTTCACCTCCTTCCCCACCGGCTCTCCCCTTCTCACGTGCTTCAATCCCATTTGGCTTTCCTCATTTTTCACTTGAGTGGGTTTCCTATCCCCGACTCTGCTCTGGCCTCACTCTGCTCAACACCAATAAAACACACTCAACACAGGTAGAACAAGGTGCCCGGGCCCAGCGTGACAAATGACTCACCAGCCCTCGCTAAGCGCGGCTGTAAATCGCCCCTCCCGTTGGGAGCCTGGGCCTGTTGGGCGACCCTTCAGTGGGGACAACGAGGTGGCAGCGGTGGGCCTCACACCCGGAGTCCGGTCAGCCCCCAAGGCCCTTCCCGGGATCCTGGGCGGCCGGGAGATGGCAGGGCGGCAGAGGAGCGCCTACTGAAATGTTTGCACCTGCAGCTTTGGCTGGCGCAGCTCAGACTTGCGCCAATTTATTGGCCATTAACTCCGGGAGCTGGCATTTACGGCACACTTGCCACGTGCCCGGCGCCGTGCTCGGGTGTGCATTCCATTTTCTTTGACCCTCCCAACAATGCGGCGTGTCGTAGTTACCATGGCCGTCCCTGTTTCACAGATGAAGACCTTGATGGAGGCCTAGCAAGGTCACAGAGCTCGTCCAAGGTCATCTGGCTCATCAGCATCAAGGCGGCATTAGGGCAGACCTCCCAGACGCTAAAATCCGGGCTTTTCATGGCCATGTCCTGTGTGTGTGGCAGCAGGTTGGGCACGCCGCCGGGAAGCAAGGTGTGGTCTCCGTTCTCCAGTGTTTATGATTTCGTGCTGTGGGGGCCAGGGTTTCCTGGAGAAAGGTCATAGACGAGTCTACAACTGATTTCCTTCCCTATTTCATGAGGCTCCTCCCTCCGGGGCCCCTGCAACCTGTGTACACGGGGCCGGGGAAGGGGGTCGTTGCTCCTTGTCCCCAGGAAGAGTGATCGGAAGCCAGGAAGCCCACGCTCCTGCTCTTGCCCATCCTAGAACAGCAAGGAGAAGCAGAAGGGGGAGCGGTAGCACTGGGAGGGGGAAGAGGGCTTCTCCAGCACATTCTGTTGCCCAGGGAGCCTCCGGGGCTTGGGCATCAGGCATGTAGAACGCAGGGCTTGTGAGTCTATGCTGCCGTCCCGGAGGCTGGCATCAGGGAACGTGCTGGGGCAGCACGTTCGAGCCCATCTCCTCTTCTGCTCTGGGTGCCTTTAATCGCTGCACATCAGTGTTCAGACCGGAGAGGCAGAAGCCCGGGTTTGAGCCCCCAGACCTTCCTCTCTCTGCCCACCTCCTCTCGGGCAACTACAAACACCAGCCGCTTTGCGTCTAAAATGGCTGAGATCCTTGAAACGGAATTTGGAATCAGGGCCCTGCAGGCAACACTTGCTGAAAGAAGAAATAAAGACGTCTGGGTCACGTCTTTTGTAATTTGCGTTTAATAATCATACCAGGGGGTGCGCACAAAGGGAGAGGCGGCCTGTGAGCCAGCCCCTAGCCTGCCAGCCACCCTCGTGGGTCTGCTGGGGAGGGCTGGGCAGTGGAGGAAGGGTGCTGGCGGGAGGCTCCCCAGTTGGCACAAGCTCTCTCCATGGGGCAGTGGCAGGAGACGGGGCGCAGCTTGGGACGGGCCCGAGCCGCTGAGACGGCATGCTGGGGGCCCTCACCTCTGTCCTGGGCACATCCTCCAGGCACCCCGTGCCCCTCCCCCATGCCGGGGTGAGACAGCAGAAGCCCCCAAGACCCATGCAGCGATTTCAGACAGGCTGCAGTGGGACTCTCATCGGGCCTGTGGATTTTTCAAAGGTGTCCTCCAGGAGCCCCGCGACCCGCTATTCCCTAGAATCACAGCTCCTCGCATCTGCGTCCTCAAGGTGTCTGCAATGTCTACGCTGACACGACCCCCTCCCCCACCAGCGCCATGCGCGACTCGTACATAGAGTCACCCACTCCCCACAACTTCCAAAAACATTTCCCCCCTTCCCCTGTGATGCTCCCCTTTCCTGTCTGCAGGGACCTGTGGGATCCCAAGGGCTCCCCGCCACCCCCTGTGTCCACCATCTTGGTGGGATGGGGGAGGCTGTGAAGAGCTTAGGCTTCAGGTGGAGAGACAGCGGTATGAGCTGAACTGTGTCCCCCCAAAATTCATAGGTTGGAGTCCTAACCCCCACTATCTCAGAATGAGACTGTATTTGGAGACAGGGCCTTTGAAGAGGTGATTAAAGTAAAATGAGGTGGAATGTGTGGACCCTAATCCAATAGGACTGGGGTCCTTAGAAGAAGAAGAAGGGACATCAGGGATGCTCATCACAGAGGAGAGACCACATGAAGACACACTGAGCGGGTGGCCATCTGCAAGCCAAGGAGAGAGGCCTCAGGAGAAACCAACCCGGCCGACTCCTTGATCTTGGACTTCCAGCCTCCAGACTGTGTGTCAGAAAGTACTTTCTGCTGTTTAGGCCACGCCATCTGTGGCACTTGGGTACGGCAGCCCTGGTAAGCTACCACAGATGGTGAGCTGTAGGAGGGCACTTGCTGGGATGCTCCTTGCTCTGCGTCCTCTCTCTCCCTTGCCCGGACATGCATAACGGATGCTCGAAAGTACCAAAGAGAGGAGCTCCAGCTGTTTCCCTTTCCCAGCAGGGCCAGAATCCAGATGACAATAGCTCAAGGAAGGGAATTTGCATGCCGGTCTTTGCCCTTGGTTCTTTCTTGGAGGCTCTGTCCTGCCCACCACCAGGCCCTGGGGTTGGGATGCTCACAGCTCTGTGATGCCCAACTCCAGTGTCTTCCTTCCATTCTTAAGACCCTTCCCCTTTTGCCATTGGTCGTGTTGGTGACACAAGGGGACTCTCAATTCTTGCAGAAGCCAGAGTCCTGGTATATCCTAGAGATCTGTCATCTGGAACCACCCAGTCAATAGCAGCCCCGAACAAATTGCTGTAGAAAAAGAGGGAGGAACGGAGAACTTTTCAAGTTCTAGATGTCTGGTCTGAGCACTGTGAATTTCTCCCCTGCCCAAGAGTCTTGGCACCCCTCTCAGGGCAGGGCCATAGGGTCCCAGGATGGCTGGTGAGGCGCACGCTGATCCTGGGCCCTTCGTGTTGCATGACTTGGGCCATCAGAGGAGCAGGCTCTGGGTAATAGAGTTTACCCAGGGCTGGGGGACAGAGGAAGGAGGCAGGAGCAAAGAATGGAAAGGGCCAACAGTGTGTCTTGGACTTTTCAGCTTGGAAGGGCCTTGTGGGGAAGACTCCTGGATCTGCTAACATCCCTAAGGACCACTTCTGCTTTCAGGAGCTGGTTATATGCTCTTGACTCATCTCATCCCTGCATGCTGGCGGTAGATGGTGGCATCTCCATTGTACCAAAGAGGAAATGGGGTTCAGAGAGGTTATGTACTTGCTCGTGATTGCACATCTTAAAAAGGGCAGAGCTATAATTCCATAATTCAAACCCAGGACTTCTGGCCTCCCAATCCAGCCTTTTCCTTACCCAGCAGGGGTCGGCAAACTACAGCCCATAGGCCAAGTCCAGCCCACCACCCATTTTCACTAAGCTAAGAGCTAAGAAAGGTTTTTCTATTAAATGGTTGGGGGGAAAAAGTCAGAAGAAAAATAGTATTTCATGACAAGTGAAAACGATATGAAATTCACATTTCAGTGTCTATAAATATGGTTTTATTGGCACACAGCCACGCCCACCTGTTTATATCTTGTCCGTGGCGGCATGCTACCTGGCAGAGCTGACCAGTCATGAGAGACTGTATGGTCCCCAAAGCCTCAAGTCTTTACTTTCCAGGCCTTTATAGAAAATGTTTGCCAACTTCTGCTTTAGAGCCCTACAAACTTGGGAGATGGAAGAGATCTTAGAAACCGTCTAGTTCAAAAATCTTGATGTCCTCTTACTCTATCCATCCATTTTCCAAATAACCAGAACAAGGCCCATCGCACGTGAAGAGCACAGTCCAAAGCTGCCCCTGGGTCCCGGTGCCCCGGCTCTCAGGAAGCGGGGCTCACGGCAGCCTACACCGGGGCTTGAAAGCAGGACTCTCGGGTCCCACATTTTCTGCGCCGGAGGTTTTTACGGGGCTCTTTTGGTAGCAAGTTAGCCGTGTTTTCAGGCTCCGGAAGCACCGAACCCCAGGGCCCGAGGTGACCATCACCTGACCAACAGGGAGGGGCACACGTGATGAGACTTGGGGTGCACAATGGGCACAGCTGTGGTTTGCCCAGGTCCGAGTCCTGGCTCCATAACTGGTGACCTTGGGCGAGTTCCTTCAACCTTCTGTGCCTTAGCTCCATCCCTTGGAAAGTGGCGGAAGTAATAGCATTTGCCCCATGGGATTGTGTGAGGATTAAATGCGTGGGAAGGGCTTGGAATGGCACCTGGCCCACAGTGTGTATTCTGTGAGTGGTGATGATGATGAGCCCTGGTCTAGCCTGCTCATTATCATAGTCCGACTAGGCAGAAGCAGAGATTTCTACTGCCCGCCCCTGCACCAGGGGCTTCCTTCCCCGGAGCCTTCACAGGACCATCAACTGCAAAGAGACACAGACCTCGGGTCTTAGCTTGAGATTTTCTGCCAGTTTCCCTTGGAGTCTGTGACCGGGCTTAAGGGGACGGTGCGAGTGGAGACCAGAGGATCAAGGCCACAGACAGTGTGCTGTCTTTTAGGGGACCGGGGTGCTATTGAAAAATCTGGCAAGAACGCAGTGAAGGTGAGTGAGTTGACAACATGCTTGAATCCCATAAATATAACATGGAGCCAAAAGAGCAGTTTGTGAAAAAAGATGAACTATGTGCTGGCCATTTACATAGAAATGTAAAACATACAAAACAGTAGTACCTTTGGTTTAGGGATGATGCGTTCATACACGGTAAACGTCTCAAGGAATTCGCAGGGATGACAAACACTGAATTCAGGGTAGCAGGTCTCTGGAGCAGACAGTAGTGCCCATGGAGAGGGGTGGCCAAGGGCCGTCACTTGAATTTGGAAAAAAATGTGTGATTTCTTAAGCTGAAAGTTTATCCTTGATAACTTTTTGAAGGCCTAAGTATTTTATGATAGATATTTTTTTATTTAGGCAGGGCTAGTTTTGCAAAACCCATTAGAATTGTGAGGCCTCAGATTGTTACCAAGAAGCCCCGTAGGTGGGTTGGTAGGGATGAATGCCTCCCCATGGGCTGTGTGTTCTCGTGGTGTGCAGCCACGCACCCAACACTCTGCTGCCTTCATCCCTGCCCACGGGTCCCCTCGCCTGCCCTCTGTCCACGCCTAGCAGCCCTTCCCCATCTGCTGGCTGTGTCATTCCTTGCCCAGCCATGTGTCCTCTCTAGGCTGTGGAGCGGCAGAGGCTCTGGCCCCCCTCCCCGGTGAGGCAGAGGGGCTTCGGAACATGTGTTTCTGGGAGGCAGACACCAGCTGGTTGGGGAGACATTTGCATATTCAACTGAGCCCCCCAGAGCCAAGCCAGGACTGTGAGGAGAAGGCTGTGGCAGGACAGAGGGAGAGGGAAGGCTCTGGTCAGCTAGGGGTCAGGTGGAACAGATTTCAGACTGCAGAGACAGATGGTTAAAGCAGAGAAAGAGGGAGGGGAGCAAATCCTCACTCCAGCATTAGGGAAGCCATTCAAGAGCTCTGAAATATCTTCTCTCTTCACCGGGCTGTGTGGTTTTCGAAGCACTTTTGTATCTTTCATTGGATACTTCGTTGTAGTCCTGCAAAGTAGGTAATAACATCAACCCCATTTTACAGATGATGAAACTGAGGCTCAGAAAAGTCAGACCTCTTGTCCACAATCACAGGGCTAGTTGCGGGGAGGCAGAGGGGCTTTGGACTCCTAGTCTAGTGCTCATTTCCCTGCTCCTCAGAGCCAACCAGATTTGCTGCCTCCGCTTGCCCATCTGACACCTTTCTCCCATCCCACTCTAGCGGGGTTTCCGAGCCCTCCGTTCCATTGAAACTGCTCCTCTCCAGGCCACCAGTAGCTCCCTCCCACCCCGATGCAAGCCACAATCGCTTCTCTGTGTTCACCGTACTTGGCCTCTCTGCAGCATTCAACACGGGTGACCACTGACCTCTTGCTGCTTCCTCAGACAGCCTCCTCCTGGTTGCCATGACAATGTAAGCTCTGGTTTCCCTCCACCCCCTTGGCTGCACCTGTTCTTCTGCAGGCTGTGTTCCACCTCTAATGTGGGAGTGCTTGGGGCTCAGCGCCCAGCCCTCTTCTCTCTCTTCTCTCTCAGTGAGCCTCCTCGTCCAGCCCTGGCACATCACGTGTCGTCTGTGCTCGATGCCCCCAAGTCTGTTTCCACAGCATTGCCCTTTGCACGGCACACACTCTAGAGTCAGACTGGCCAGATCTGGATCTCAACTTTGCCATTTATTTGTTGGATGATCTCAGGCAAACTTTCTATGTCTCCTTGCCATCTGTAAAGCGGGGATGATGAAGTCCTTACTCCAGAAGGTGGCTGTGAGAAATAAATGAAACATAAAGGGCTTAGAACATTGCCTGGCACATGAGTGCTGAGTAAATGCAAGATAATTGTTGGTAATTGTTCCTTCAACATGTCAAGCATCTTTTCACCCCAGGGCCTTTGCACTAGCCCATCCCTCTATCCAGAATGTTCATCCCTTGATCTTCCTAAGGCTGACTTTTATTTATTTTTTTTTAAGTAGGCTCCATGCCCAGCGTGGGGCTTGAACTCACAACCCTGAAATCAAGAGTCAGATGCTCAACTGACTGAGCCATCCAGGTGTACCAGGGAATCTGGATTTTTAAAAGTCAGCCGTAGAGGGGCGCCTGGGTGGCTCAGTCGCTTAAGTGTCTTACTCTTGATTTCAGCTCATGTCATGATCTCAGGGTTGTGAGATTGAGCCCCATGTCGGGCTCTGCACTGAGCATGGAGTCTGCTTAAGATTCTCTCTCTCTTTCTCCCTCTGCCCCTCTCCCTGTTTGCATTCTTTCTCTTAAAAAAAAAAAATTTAGATTTCCTGACCAGCCAGGCGAGTCCCCTAGTCAGTCACTGCCACTTTACCCCATTTAAATTTCCTGCATAACACCTATTATTATTATTAGATATTTTCTTTTTTTTTTTAAGATTTTATTTATTCATTTGACAGAGATAGATACATCGAGAGAGGGAACACAAGCAGGGGGAGTGGGAGAGGGGGGAAGCAGGCTTCCCACTGAGCAGGGAGCCCAATGTGGGGCTCGATCCCAGGACCCTGGGATCATGACGTGAGCCGAACGCAGACACTTAACGACTGAGCCACCCAGGCGCCCCTATTATTAGATATTTTCTTATTGATTATTTATTGTTTGGCTCCCTCCATAGAACACAGCTGTCCTAACAGAGATTTTGTCTGTTTTGTTCACTGTATCTCCCCAGCTCCTAGGAAGGGCACACCATAGGTGCTAGATACAAATTTATTGCATGCATGAAGTGAGCGGTGGCTTCAGCTCCGGCCTGGGAATGGCCTGATGTGTGCCTCATGCACAGACAAGCTTGTGACTGGCAGCTGGGGAGGAAGGTGCCTCCAACTGAGAAATCGCTGAGAAGGCGTTTCCTTGTGTGTCTAAGCCCCAGAAATGTTGGAGGGCTCATAAATTGTCCCATGCCTTCCCAAAACCTGATCCCAGCAAGCACACTCTCCCTGTCTCGACCTGGCCTGAGCAAATCCCCTCCGTCGCTCTGCTGGGGTGGGACAGCCAATTCTCGCCTGTGGACTCAGGCAGCAGGCCAGGAGTGCAGAGGGGAGTGCCTGGGTCACCTCCAGAGTCCGAGCGCCCCCCTCAGGCTACCACACCCCAGGAGCTCCTTCCTCCAGGTCCCACTGCACTTGGCCTCAGAGTTTTAGCCCTGTCTTTCTTCTTTGCCTTTCTTGCCTTCCGGGCTAAGAACCATAAGATGACACGAGGAGGCCTGCATCTGGGCCTGTGCAGCTGGCCCTTTAAGATGCAGGGCGAGTCTCTTCATGTAGGAGCCAGTACCAAGCTCAGGTTTTATATGTTCAATCAGGACCCAGCTCCCTCTGTAGACAAAGCATTTCAGACCTTTGCGGAAAGCATGCATTGCAAATCCCTGATCCCAGTGACTGAGCCATTGGAGCACACAGGCTGGTCAGATGTGGGCACGGCTTTTGATCTAGAGGCTCTGGTCATGGGCCATAAAGGGGCCTGGTCTTCCGGCCCACCATGGGAGGGGAATGGCTTCAGGCAACTGTCACGCAGGAGGCAAGTATACTAGGACTAGGAGCCCCAGAGATCCAGGTGGGCGGCAGTGAGGGGAGGCAGGCTGGGTCAGGGAACAGAGACCAGCCCCTAGAACTTCCTATGCCAGAACGCACGGAGGCAGGACAACGAGATTCTCCTGGGGATGGTTGCTAACGGGCTACAGCCCCATTCACTCCATCGCACAAGTTGGCTGTAGTGCGTCCAGCTCTAGGTCCTCAAATCCACTGGGAAGAGCTTCTTTTCAAATTCCCAGAAATAGACTCACTGTGCGCCTCCACCTCCCACTGGGCCATGTGCCCATTCAAGACTCGATTGCTCGGTCCAGGATGGGAAGCTGGGACTGGTTACCTGCGCTCCACGGGTGTTGGGGCCCTCCGAGCACGGGGCCTCAGGGTAAGGGAGGGCTGGTTCCCCAGAAGGGAATTGGTGTACAGATACCAAAATAGGAAGGAATTAAAATTCCCTTTTAAAAATGGTCCACTAGTCAACGATTGGGCTTCTTTTCCGCTCTAAAAATCTGGTCACTTCACAGTTCAAGAATTTATTCCCCAAAGGGAGGTGAGCCAGAAGCTCCAAGGCCCCCAAATTCTCCATAAATATGTACTGAATTGAACGTATGCTTTAGTGTCCGGTTGGTCAATGGATGGGGGATGGGGTGGGGAACACAAGGCAACAGGATTCTCTGTCTCTCTTGCTCTCCCCACCTTCTCTTTTCATTAAGCAACCATATATTAACTAGATAAAATAGTAGACTGCTTTGTTGCTGAAAGCTTGGGAGGACTGAATCAACAGAAATAAGAACCATACTATTTCAGCTCTTTCTAAAGTGATTGATTCCAGTGTTTTCCCCCATTTTGTAGGAACATGTGGCATATGTGGGACAATTGTCTTATGTCCATGGGCTTTCTCCCCCCAGGTTTATTTACCATAATGAGTCCACTTCACGTATAGTTTTCCAAAGTGTTGGGCGAGTGAGCTGGATCAGAGAGACAAGTTGGCGGGAGGGGATCAGCACGAGGGAGTATCCAGACAAGGTGCTATATATGAGGAGTGTTCAAAGGAACTGGGGCTATTTGTCCTGCAGAAGAATCTTCAATAGGTGTTTTCAAAGGTATCATATGAAAGGCTCCGTGGATTTACCATATGTGACTTTCAGAAGGAAGTTAGAATCAGTGGTTCAAAGTTCAGTGGAGGCAGATGACAGCTTAGTATAAAGAGGAATTTTGTGGGAATACAGATGCCCCCAATTGGAATGGAACGTGGTGACAGTGGCGGTGAGTTTTCACCACTGGAGACCTCCCACCTGAATGAAGCTGGATGGTGTAGAAAAGACTCCAGCACCAGGGACTGGTGCGCAGGACCTTAGAGGGGTTTTTAACGGTCAAGGTCTTCAGCTGTGCAGATGGAAATGCAAACGAACGTGAGGCCCAAATCTAGGGGAGCAGAGAAGTCCTTCTACCCCTTCCCTCCCATCCTAAGATGGGGGTTGTGCAAACTCCTGTGCAGGAAATAAAAGGAAGAGGCCTGGCGGGACTGGGAAGGCCCTTGTGTGGGGCCAAGCCAACTCCTGCACACACACAGACCTTGCTCACACGCAGACCCTGCACACACATGGACTCAGCACACACACAAATCCTGCACACGTGTGGACCCTGCACACACAGACCTTGCTCACACACAGACCTTGCACACATACGTGGGCCCTGCACAGGTACAGTCCCTGCTCACACACAAATCCTGTGCATGTCTGGACCCTGCACACATGGGCCTGCTGCTCACTCGTACTGAGCTGGCCCTGCCTCCTAGAGCGAGAAGCCATCAACAGGACCCCTGAAGGCCAGCCTTGCCCTGGGATCTCACCGGTTTCCTGAGAAGTGCTGGTTCCCTGGTGAGGTCCAGGCAGAGGAAGCATGAGGCATAATGGAAAGGGATGGACTTTGGATTTGACCCATCTTGACTTGACTCTCATCTCCGACCCTTTATAGCCCTGTCACATGACCCCACATCTTTATTTCTAAAATGGAGAGACCAAGACCTACCGTGAGTCTTGATGGAAGACACAAGGAGATGTTGGAAAGCCTAGACAGGGAAGCTGAGCCTGGGAGAGTTTCAGCCGCCTGGGCTACCCAGCCAACCAGAGGCAGAGCCTGGACTCCCAGCAGGGCTCCCAAAGCCCGCTGAGTGCCCTTGCCAGGGCTCCAGGCTATTTCCCACACCTTGGAGAACAGCTTGGGCTCTGGGTCCACAGGCTGCTTTGTGGATCCTCAGGTCCAGTGCAGACTTGCCCCACCTTGCATCCTCAGTCCCCACCCTGGGTTCCTGAAGCAGGGGCCCAGTGGCAGCCAGCTGGGTGCTAAGCTCTCTGCAGGGCATCCATCACTAGAGGTCACTCTTCCTCTGTGTGTGTAGTCTGGAGGGCAGAAGTGAGGCTGCTGAGAGTGTAGGGGACTCCAGGTGTCTCCTCCCATGGGGGTGCATTCAGACCTACTTTGCGGGAAGTGAGAGCACCACCCCTTCTGAACATCTCTGGGTCTGAGGGGCCTGAACTGTTACCCAATAAGCGAGATCAACCAAGTACCTGAGCTTGCCTGGATGCAGGTGGGAGGGCTCATGTGGTCCCAGGGCGGCCTGGCCAGCCCAGGTTTCTGTTTAATACTCTCTGGTTCCCCCTGAGCCAGTTGTAGTGGGGAGCAAGTCTGAGGGGATGAATTGCAAGGCAAGAGGCCTGGATTTCACCTACTAGTTCCTAAGCTTGTTCACTATGACCTATGTTAGAGCTCAATTTTCTCCCAGGGGTGGCCTCACTCAGCACTGTCTCTTCTCCAGCCACACTGGCCATCCTCTGTGCCTGCCAAGCCCTTTCCTGCCACAGGGCCTTTGCACTTCCCTCAACCTGAATGTACTGCCCCAGATCTTCACCTGCACTTTAGTCTGAGCTCAAATGTCATCTCCTCAGAGAGGTATTCTCTGACTTCCTAGTCTAAATTAGCCGCCCCCTAGCTTCAACTGTTTACCCTTTATCTTATCATCCTGATTATCTCCTTCATGGCACTTACCAGAGCTGTAATCCTTAACTATTGCCTACTCTGCCAGTCCCTCCGCCCCCACTGATTAAAGCCCTGTGAGCACAGGGACTCCATCTTGCTCTCTCCTGTTCCGCCAGCTCCTAGAATAGTACCTGGCACGTAGTAGGTACTCAATAAATATTTCTTGGATGAATAAACTAAAAAGTCTTAGAAAGTAGACTTATTATTGTCCTGTTTTATAGATAAGGAAGTTGGTGAGAGTAAGAGATTTTCCAAGC
The DNA here is from genome assembly GCF_002201575.2 of Neomonachus schauinslandi. Taxonomy (NCBI): domain Eukaryota; kingdom Metazoa; phylum Chordata; class Mammalia; order Carnivora; family Phocidae; genus Neomonachus; species Neomonachus schauinslandi. The sequence goes on along the minus strand of NC_058411.1, from coordinate 25,447,485 downwards.
CCACATAGGTAGGAAATCACTGAGTGAGGGACTCCATCCCAAGTCTTTGGACTTGAAATCTGTCTCCCTGTCACTTCCTGACCCCCATCAGTCTCTGTGCAGTTTCACAACCTGAGGCCAGACACCATGTGAGTTCCCTGGGGGAGGGTCAGCAGGCTCAACCTCACCCCTCTCCACCCCAGTCTTTACTATCTGAGGCGGGAGTGGGGTGCACAGTAAAAACAGAAAAGGGAAAATGAGGTCTTGGGGTGAAGAGCATGGAGGGGCTGGGTAGATCTGGGGACCCCTGAGTCCCAATGTTGCAGCATTTTTTTCAAGGAGAAAATTAAAAGCATATGTGGAGGGTGCAAACTTCTTTTAAGGTGAAAAGTATACAAGTGACCAAAGCGTGAGGCTGGGCCTTGGGTCCCCTATGTGACGGGATGTGCACAGTTTCCTGGGGGCTCTGAGAACATTCGAGGCCTTTCACAATGTGGATTGTGTAACCAGGTTGTCCTGTTTTCACTTGTCCCCTCTAGCCTGGGGTTATATAGTGAGGCAGTAAAAATTAGAGTCAAACCTAGGCCATTTTTCATCCCCTTAGTTTTCCAAAGGTTGGACAAGTCTCCCCACCCCCAGCCCCAGCTTCCCCCCGATTCACCTGTCCTAACATCCCACAGCAACCCTACTTAGTTTCCCAGACACACCACTCATTGCTGCACCTGTGTTCCCCACTGCCCTTGAAATTGAATGCTGGCATGTGTTTTGTCCGCCAGGCTTATGGGGGTGAGCTGAAGTGAGGATGGAGAGGTGGCTGGTAGTTTGGGGCTGAGGGAGTCTCTCTTCTCCCTGTCGATGGAAGAGGAAAGAAAGCAGTTATGTCTGTGGGGCTGCCAGTAACATAGGGGTTGGCCCTAAGACTTCCAAGGAGCGCAGGGAGGTGGCTCCTGGGGGAGGCCAAACCCAAACCAAGAAGCACAAAGTTCATGGACATGACTTGTCCCAGCCCTGACTCGGCCGGAGCCTGATGAAAGGTCACTGGACTAGGAGCCAGAACACCTGAGCACTAAACTCAGTCCTTCCCTATAACTAACTATGAGGCTTTAGGCTACTCACTTGGCTGCTCTGAAAGCCAAGTAAACATAGTAATGATATGATATGATATATGAATAAAAGGTGAATATAATATAAATAATTTATAGGTGTAAATAATTCTGCTGTAGCAAGCATCAACAGTGGGGTAATGCATGTGAATAAACTTAGAAGATTATAAGGTGCTACGGAAGTGCAGGGTGGGCCCAGGTCTAGAGCAGCAGTGGGTCAAGGTTTCACCAGGCAAGGAGTGGGCTTTGGGCCTCAGGGCTTGTGGCAGGCCTTCCACCTGCTCGCCCGTGTCCCGTGCCTCTCTCTTTCCTGGCATGTGGGAGCATTATCTTTCTCCGCCCCCCTTGAAGTTCGGCAGCCCTATGATTAGTTCTGGCTGATGAGTTGTGGGCAGACGTGCTCTGTGTTGTTTTGAGGCTGAGAATTTCCTTGCTGATGGGAGACCCTCCCACTCTGCTCCTCACTGGCATCGTGATCACGGGACTCTGGTTGAGATGGGATTCTGTCAGCCTGGGTCTCTGAGTAACGTCAGGGAACAGAGCCTCCCTGCCGACTTGCAGTGGGCGGGCAGCTCAAGCCAGAAATGGATCGCTTTTGTTTTAAGCCACCGAGGTTTGGGAGCTATTTGTTACGACAGTGCAACCTAGCCTAACCTAACTGATACATCAGTGCTCCATCAGGAAAGTGTCAAAATTTGGGGGTTCAGGGACCAGCTGCCTCAGAATCACATGGAACAGCCCTGTTAAAATGCAGATTCTCAGGCCCCGCCCCAGATGCACTGAGTCAGAATGTCCCCGGGGGTGGGGCCCCAGGATCTGCAGTTCTAGCCACAGTGAGTGCATCTTCAGAGAAGCAAACATAGATCACAGGCCTGGGGAGTGGTGGAGGAGGCCTCTGGCCCTTTGGGCCCTGCTGCCCTCCCTGCCCCTCATCCACTTCCTGTGTGTCGGCTGGTGGAGTAGGCCGGGCTCTCCAGGTGTTGCTGGGCTCTGGGCCCGAGAGGCCCCTGCCCTCCGCTTAGGGTCACAGTGCTCCAGCCTGCTCTCCTGCTCCTCCTCTGACACCTGGCAGCTCAGCAGATCCCCTGGGCCGGGCCTGGGGAAGGGCGCGGAGAGTAGTAGTCTGGGAACAAGCACTAGAAACCCTGTGTGATGGATTGAAGGAGACGAGACCATTCCCGGCTGCTGGCTGATGGGCAGCACCAGTGACAGGCGGCAATGTTTGTGCTCTGAACCCGCAATCTCAGCTAATGGGAAAGATTGAGGGATTCGGAATGAGATGCATCATGGGCTACAGCCCCGCGGGCTGAGATGCTGCTGGCGGACCCCGGCATAGCTCCGTGGCTTCCTAAGGCGGGGGACTGGGAGACAAGGTCCTGCCCTGGCCCCGGGGGCAGGTGGGAGAAAGTCTCTGACTCACTGGGAGCAGGGCTGCCCCTCTGGCCGCCTGTGATGTCAGGAGGGCCAAGCAGAGCAGCTGTGCGAGCGGGCAAATAAGAATCAAAAGCTCAGAATCGGAGACTTAGCTCAGAAACCTCCCATCACGTCTTTCTTAGTTCGGAAGCCGTCCTGCCCTGGGCTCAAATTGCAGCACTGCCGTTTCCTGCCTCTGACCTTGGACAACGAACTCCACCTCTCTGGGCCTCAGTTTCCTCAGCTGTAAAATCCCAGAAGAGAAAAATCCCACTTCCTGGGGATGTGGTGCTAAGGACCGTAAAGCAGGGTCCAAATCCCCATGGGGTCTTGTTAAAATGCAGATTCCTGCTCCGCAGATCGGGGAGGGGGGGGGCGGTGCTGAGAGCCTTCATGTCTAATAAGTTCCCAGGTGATGCCAAGGGATCCCAAGGTTAGTAACAAGGATGTAGAAGCCCAGAGCAGGTGCCTGGCTCAAACAACAGCAACTTCGGTTGTTCCCACTGTCGATGCAAAATAAGGTGAGACTGTCCTTTTCCCCATGCCAACCCACATCTTCCTTCTCAACTTCCTGTTCCATCCAAGGTGTCCCCCGAAGCCATCTGGGTACAAATATCGGTGAGTTCAAAGTGGGGTTCACTCCAGAACTTTCCCTGGGCCTTGGACCCACCATGGTTGGCCCAGTGGCCAACTGTTCGTTAGGCATATTCAGAGGCACTGTTGTCCCCCTGACCCAGAGTTGATGGGCCCAGTCATGGGGGCCCTCAGTTGGGCAAGCTGGGATGGCAGTGAGGGTTTCTCAGCCACTTTTCCACACCAGCCACCACCGTTGCTCAAAGGAATGACAGAGGTCATTACTGTCCCTATCCTATATCCTAAAAGAAGACGCTTACTCTCCTCTTTCCTCATGGGAGGGAAACCGAGGGGGTCGGGACCACGGGCATCTTGTGTAATCACCCGGAGCTTCGGTTTGCTTATCTGTAAAATGGGGCTAACGCTACCACCGTAGCTTTGTTGTGAGCATGAAATGAAATAATGGACGTAAAACCCTTTCCCATGGCGTGCACCAGGTGCTTGTCGTTTTGTAATCATTACTGTCCCCATAATTCTGGGCCCTACCACCTCATGACTGACCCCCAAAAGCTGGCCTGGAACCACCTGAGCTGGGATGGGAACAGTGATTTTGAGCTGGCCCTGCTTTGGCTTGGAGGGGAAGTGGTTCCCATGGGGGAGCCAAGTTAAGTGTAGTTAGAAACACAGAGCCCCAGAGTCAGAGGAGGACACCAGCTGTTCACAACTGTGGCTTGGGGGACGCGGATAAGCCACGGCTGAGAAACTGTGGGGAGAGGAGAGAGAGGGGGAAGGAGGAAGGGGAGAAGGGGGAGGAGTGGGTGATTTTGGAGATGCAAATGCAATGCCACCCTCAACTGAAGGCTGACCTGTCCATTGCTCGGGGTGGAGGGGGAGTCTGGGAGGGTTGGGTGAGGCTGCAGGGTGTGTGGTCGCTGCAGGAGGGCTGAGGTCTCCACACCTACAGCCGTACCGTGTCTGGGGACACTGCCTGCAGGCCTAACTGTTCCAGACCCTTCGTTCCATTTGCACTTATGCTAAAATACACATCTTGAACATTTTAATCCTTTTTTCTTTCTTTTTTTTTAATTGAGGTGTAATTGACCTACAACATTGTATTAGTTGCAGGTGTATAACATAATGATTCAATATTTGTTAACTTAACAAAGTCTAGTTAACATCCATCACCATATGTAGTTACAGAATTTTTTTTGTGATGAGAACTTTTAAGATTTATTCTCTTAGCAACTTTCATATACACAGTACAGTATTAGTAACCATAGTCGCCATGCTGTACATTACATCTCCATGGCTTATTTATTTTATAACTGGAAGTTTATCCTTTTGGCTCCCTTCACCCATTTTGCCCACCCTCTCCCCCCACCCCTTGCCTCTGGCAACCACTGGTCTGTTCTCTGTATCTATGAGCTTCTTTTTGTTTTTGTTAGTGATTTCACATATGAGTGAGATCTATGGTATTTGTCTTTCTCTGTCTGACTTATTTCACTCAGCATAATGCCCTCAGAGTCCACTCATGTTGTCACAAATGGCAAGATTTTATTCTTTTTTATGGCAACAGAATATTTTATATATCTATACCTATCACATTTCCTTTATCCATTCATTCGTTGATGGACACTTGGGTTATTTCAATTTCCAGGTCTTGCACCTCCTCAGTTAAACTTATTTCTAGGTATTTTATTCTTTTTGATGCAGATGTAAATGGGATTGTCTTAATTTCTCTTTCTGAGGGGCGCCTGGGTGGCTCAGTCAGTTAAACGTCTGCCTTCGGCTCAGGTCATGATCCTGGGGTCCTGGGATCAAGCCCCATGTCGGGCTCTCTGCTCAGCGGGAAGCCTGCTTCTCCCTCTCCCACTCCCCCTGCTTGTGTTCCCTCTCTCGCTGTCTCTCTCTGTCAAATAAAAAAAAAATTTTTTTTCTCTTTCTGGTAGTTCTTTATTAGTGTATAGAAACTCAACACATTTTTATATATTGATTTTATATCCTGCAACTTCACTGAATTTTACCGTGTTAGTTCTAACAATTTTTTGATGGAGTCTTTAGTGTTTTCCATATACACTATCATGTCATCTGCAGACAGGGATAGTTTTACTTCTTCCTTTCCAATTTGGATGCCTTTTATTTCTTTTTCTTGCCTAATTGCTCTGGCTAGGACTTCCACTACTGTGTTGAATAAAACTGGTGAGAGTGGGCATCCTTGTCTTGTTCTTGATCATAGAGGAGAAGCTTTGTCAGCCTTTCACCAGTGAGTATGATGTTAGCTGTGGGCTTGTCACATATGGCCTTTCTTATGTTGAGATACATTTCCTCTATACCCACTTGGTTGAGAATTTTTATCATGAATGTATGTTGAATTTTGTCAAATGCTTTTTCTGCATCTACTGGGATGATCATATGATTTTTATTCTTCATGTTGTTAATGTGGTTATCACATCGACTAATTTGAGGATTTTGAATCATCCTTGCATCCCTGGGATAAATTCCACTTGACCATGGTGTATAGTGTATTGTTGAATTTGGTTTGCTGATATTTTGTTGACAATTTTTATATTTATGTTCACTGGGGATATTGGCCTGTAATTTTCTTTTCTTTCTTTTCTTTTCAGGGTAATCTGCCTTTATAATATGAGTTTGGAAGTGTTCTCTCTCTTTTTTTTTTTTAATTATTTGTTTTATTTATTTATTTATTTTTATTCTTATGTTAATCCCCATACATTACATCATTAGTTTTAGATGTAGTGTTCCATGATTCATTGTTTGTGCATAACACCCAGTGCTCCATGCAGAATGTGCCCTCCTCAATACCCATCACCAGGCTAACCCATCCTCCCACCCCCCTCCCCTCTAGAACCCTCAGTTTGTTTTTCAGAGTCCATCGTCTCTCATGGTTCGTCTACCCCTCCGATTTCCCCCCCTTCATTGGAAGTGTTCTCTCTTCTTCTGAGTTTTGGAAGAGTTTGAGAAGGATTGGTATTAATTCTTCTTTAAACATTTGGTAGAGTTTACCAGTGAAGCCGTCTGGTCCTGGACTTTTGTTGGTTGGGAGGTTTTTGATTACTGATTCAATCTCCTTATTACTAATCAGTCTGTTCACATTTTCTATTTGTTCATGATTCAGTCATGAATAATGGTAGGCTATATGTTTCTAAGAATTTATCCATTTCTTCTAGGTCGTCCCAAATGTTGGCATATAGTTGTTCATAGTGATCTCTTATAATCCTTTGTATTTCTGTGGTATCAGTTGTAACGTCTCCCCTTTCATTTCTGATTTTATTCATTTGAGTTTTCTCTCTTTTTTCTTGGTGAATCTAGCTGAAGGTTTGTCAATTTTGTTTATCTTTTAAAGAACCAGCTCTTAGTTGTTTTTTTTTTTTTATCTTTTCTATTATCTTTTTAGTCTCTATTTTATTTATTTCTGCTCTGATCTTTGTTATTTTCTTCCTTCTACTAACTTTGGATTTTGTTCCTCTTTTTCTAGTTCATTGAAGTAAAGTTAAGTTGTTTATTTGAAATTTTTTGTGTTTCTTGATGTCAGCATTTACTGCTATGAACTTCCCTCTTAGAACTGTTTTGCTGCATCTCATAAGTTTTGACATGTTGTATTTACATTTTTATTTTCTCAAGGTATTTTTATTCCTCTTTCATTGACCCATTGGTGGTTCGGTGGCATGTTGTTTAGTCTCCATATATTTGTGAATTTTCCAACTTTCTTCTTGTAATTGATTTCTAGTTTCATACCATTGTGGTTGGAAGGGGTGCATGATATGATGTCAATCTTCTTAAATTTGTTAAGACTCGTTTTGTAGCCTAACATATCTCTCCTGGAGAATGTTCCATGTGCACTGTTGCTTTTGGATGCAATGTTCTGTATATACCTGTCAAGTCCATCTGGTCTAATCTGTCATGTAAGGCTGTTTTCTAATTGAGTTTTTGTGTGGATGATCTATCCATTGATATACGTGGGGTTAATAAAGTCCCCCACTAATATTGTATTGCTGTCTATTTCTCCCTTTAGGTCTGTTAATATTTGCTTTGTATATTTAGGTGCTCCTAATTATTATTATATTTTCATTGATATTATGTTATAAGTATTATTATATTAGGTGCTCCTACTATATTATATAAATACATAACCATTTTAATCATTTTCGAGTGTACAATTTAGTAGTATTGAGGACATTCGCATTGTTGTACAACCAATCTCCAGAGCTCTTTATCTCCCCAAACTGAAACTCTGTAAATTTGACTACCATAGGTATGTCATAGGAGTAGAATCATGCAGTATTTGTCTTTATGTGACTGGCTTATTTCACTTAGCATAATGTCCTCAAGATTCATCCACATTGTATATTTTCTGTTTTTAAATCCAGCTTTACTAGTTGTTCTTGGAGGCCTGGTTGGCCAAATACAAGCTAGTCCTCCAAAGTTAGAAGCAGAAGTGCAGCCCAATGGCTGTGTGAGGCATGTGGCCAGTGCCCCCCCACTGCAGCCATCCATCACTTCTAGGAGGCTAGCGTGAAAGCATCCCTCCCCACTCAGCACCTCATTTGTAAGGAACGGCTTCCAAGAACAGGCTGGTGAACTCAGCTGGTTGCAGTGTGGGCTCATGAAGTCGAGCTCATGCATTTGCTTCCGCCGAGGGCAGTATTGTGCACTGATAGGGAACTTGGGCTCTGGAGTCAGATGGCCTGTCTGTGAATCCTGCTACTGTTACTTACTCTCTATGTGTTCCATTATAAACTGGAGATGATGATACAGTCAATGGGGGATTTGATGAAATGGCCTCTCTAAAGTGCCTTGCCGCGCCTGGCACAGAGGACGTAGTCAGCAAAGCCTTGAAATGAGTGGTTCTATTAGCATTTCGTTAGTCAAAACCTCATCCATATGATTTCTGATGTTGCCCAACTAGGCCTGAGATGAGCAAGATGTGGTCATTCTTAGGCTAGTCCAGCAGTTCTTAATTTCTGTGTATTTGTAAACCGTAGAACCCTTTGGGCAAGCTCTTTTATGTAATCTCAGTATTGGAAAAGGAGATGGAAAAGGAGAGTTGCTCCAACTGGGAGGGTAGGAAGTCCAGCCCTCTCTGCACCAAAGGCACATGCACACCCACCTACACACGTGTGTACACACACATACACACACACACTTTCTCAGCCTCCCCACATCTCTGAAATGGAACTTCTATAAAGCCCTGGGCACAGTGGAGTTGAAAACCATTGCTTTGCAGGAGGATTCCTAGGAGGGTCTCGGGTCCCTGTGAGCAAGGAAATACTGGGCTCTGTCGGCGGGGCGGGGGGGGAACGGGAAGGGCCTCTGCCTGATGGGGCCTCCACATAGTCATGAGCAGGCTGGGCTGCCAGAGGCCTGAATCAGGGCCACAAGGAAGGAAAGCTATGGGCCCCCCGTCCTTTTGTCTCAGCTCTCTCGTGTCTTCACAACACACTTTTCCCTCCCTTCTCAAGAGGAAAAGTAACTTAAAAAGCAAAGTCTTGGGGGGTGGGTCTCAGCACCTACATGAGCTCACAGTGTGTTTCTTCTTTTTTTTTTTTTTAAAGATTTTATTTCTTAGAGAGAGAGAGAGCATGAGCAGAGGGGAGGGGTAGAAGGAAAGGGAGAAGCAGACTCCCCACTAAGCAGGGAGACCGATGTGGGACTCTATCGCAGGACCCTGAGGTCATGACCTGAGCTGAAGGCAGACGCTTAATGACTGAGCCACCCAGGCGCCCCCAGTGTTTTTATTTCTAACACTGTGACTGAGCCAACCAGAGAAGGGGGTGTGTCAGATGTGAGTGAGTGTGTGTGTGTGTGCATGTGTGAACATTTGCTTGTGTCCATCTACATGTGTTTGTGTATGTGCAGGTATCTGTGCCTGAGTATCTGCGTTCGTGTGTGTGTTTCTGCTCATGTGCATGAATTCTCAGAAAGGCCTCATACCTCATCATGTTCCCCTGCAAAACTTCTGGCTAAGTCACTAACTCACTCATTCCTGGGATGCCTGGGTGGCTCAGTCGGTTAAGCACCTGTCTTCAGCTCAGATCCTCATCCCCGGGTCCTGGGATCGAGCCCCAAGACTGGCTTCCTGCTCAACAGGGAGTCTGCTTCTCCCTCTGCCTGCCCCGCCCCCTGCTTGTGCTCTCTCTCTGTCAAATAAATAAATCCTAATTCACTCGTTCCTTCAATAAACTAAATAACAGATCTTAAAACTGATGAATTATAATTTTGCTAAATGCCATGAAGCCACAGAGCATATGCCTATGATCCTGTGATCTCATGAGGTCTTTAGAGAGACCTGTGTCTCCTTGATCTTAAATACCGCCAAGAAGGCAGGCCCCTGGTTCCTGGTGCCCTGTGCAGCTGTGTGTGTTCTCTGAGCCTTATGTATGACCCCATTTCTCCCCCATACCTGTGGCACTGGGCCATCAGTGAGAGCAGTCCCTCTTGCTGCTTTTTGTCACATCAGGCAGACATGGGTCCCTTCAGAGGGGTCCCATGTCAGCTCCAGATGTGTGTGTACGTATGCGTATGTCCCTGGATAGGTGTGCATATACTCCCTTGGATGTGAGAAGGTATATTTTGGGTATGAGGTCTGGGGGGATACTGAGATCCTTCTGTGGGGACATGTCCAAATGTGTGAATGGATCTCTGAGCTTGGCCTGGGCCTGGACCCAGTCCAGCCTGCCCCAGAAGCCCCCACCGTGTTGTCCTGCCAGTAATTACAGCAGATAAACTGCTCCAGTTGAGGGCTGCTGTCCCGGGCTGGCTGCCAGCCGTGCAGCCCCAGGCTGCGCCGTGGGAGTCCATTCATTTTAATAAGAGGTACACCCTGTGTTATTAAGAAGAGTGTTTATTACTGTCGCTGCGCACTGACAGCAGCTTCCATCATGGTTAACCGGCAGATGGGGGGGGTGCGGGGGGCTGTGCACTGCAGCTCTTCAGAGGCCCTGGCCCAGCTGGTGAGGCTAGAGAGGGAGAGTCTCCCTCTCTCCCTCTCTCACCTTAGGACTGTGTGGCAAGCCCTTTCCAAGCAAGAACGGGGCCATTCAGCTGAGCCTGACCATGCTTGAGCTGGTGAAGGGATGATGGAGAGAACTCTGCTCAGCATCCAGGTGAGAGAGAAGGGACCCCAGTTTTGGGCTTGTCCCTAGGGCTAGGCAGGTGACCCACTGGCCCCACTGGCCTGATTTCACCTGGAATATTCTACCCAGGGTGTTGCTTGACTACTCCTTGGATTCCTACAGTTTCAGCTCAGTCTACAGCACCAGTCCCCACACCCCCTTACCACTGGTCAGTCTCACCCCACCACCCGTTAAAGTCCTCTTCTGTCTCCATCCCACTGAAAGAAAGGGCCTTGCATTGAACAGATGTATTCGGTCATTGAATCAATGAAGACTCACCCAGCTCCTACGCTTCCTGATGTCTTTCAGGAAGCTCGGGTGTAGACAAGCATTGGGCATAACAGTGAGAAGGGTGGTGGGGTAGAAGAAAGAACGGAGGTGCCCAGACTTTCTCCGTTCCTGGTGCTCTTAGCATCTCAGTCATTTTTTTCACGAAAGAAACAACTTGGTGAGGCTGTGCTGCCCAGTTGTCTAGTCAAGCACCAGCCTAGATGTTGCTGTGAAGGTATTTTTTAGATGTGATTAACATTTAAATCAGTAGACTTTGAATAAAGCATATAACTCTCCCTAACATGGGCCCTCATCCAATACGACGAAGGCCTTAAGACTGACATTTCCCAAAGAAAAAATTCTCCAAACTGCAACGTAGAAATCCTGCCTGAGGGGCACCCGGGTGGTGCAGTTGGTTAAGCATCTGACTCTTGATTTGGGCTCTGGTCCTGATCTCGGGGTCATGAGATCAAGGCCCACATCGGGCTCCACACTCAGTGTGGCGTCTGCTTGAGATTCTCTCTCCCTCTGCCCTCCCACTCATGCTCATGTGCACGCTCTCTCTCTCAAATAAATAAATCTTTAAAAAAAGAAAGAAAGAAGGAAAGAAAGAGAGAAGGAAAGGAAGGAAGGAAGGAAGGAAGGAAGGAAGGAAGGAAGGAAGGAAGGAAGGAAGGAAGAAAGAAAGAAAGAAAGAAAGAAAGAAAAAAAGAAATCCTGCCTGAGTTTCCAGCCTGCTGCCCTGAAGAACTGGGACTCAAGTCTGCAACATCCACTCTTCTCTGAATTTCCAGGCTGCTGACCTGCTCTATAGATTTCGGACTTGCCAGACCCCATGATTGTATAAGCCAATTCCTTAAAATCAGTTTCTTAATCTCTTAGATAGATAGATAGATAGATAGATAGATAGATAAGATATCCATACTTGTATCAATATCTGTATCCATACCTATCTATATATCTGTATCATTTCTCTGGAGAACACTAGTCTTGACTAGAATGTATTGTTCTCATTTATGGATGAAGACACTGTTCAGCTACTAACTAGCTATGTGGCCTTGGGCAAGTCTTTTTCTCTTCGGGCACCTGTTTTATCATAGGCAAATGATATGGGAGCTGGACAAGATGAATTCAAGCTTCCTACTATCAGTGCTAACATCTGAGGGTTAGATAGATAGGACTACAGTCTTGCCACGGATTTGTTTGTTGGCCACCTAGCAACCATTCCTAACGCACTTACCCCTTGCCACCACTCACTACACAGCATAGATAATCTTGTTCCTAGCCTCGTTTGTACCTAGGAGTAGCCATGTGACCTTTTTCTGGCTAATGATGTACAAAGGGGAAGTGTACTAGGGACTTCTATAAAATATGTATTTGCTTCCCCATAGGAAAAAGTTAGAGAAGAGAATTCATTGGTGCTGATCTTTCCCCTTTCTTTGTGCCTCAAAGAAGGCCACAATGTCTGGAACTGTAATAGCAATCTTGTGACCGTGAGGCATAAACCAACAGCCAATGACAGCAAAACAGAAACAAAAAGAGTCGGGTCCTTGATATATGGTTAAGCTGCTAAACCAACACTAAGATCTGCATCTGGACTTCTTGGTATGCAGGCTTTTGGCTGAGTGTTCTGTTACTTGTAGGTCACAGCATTTTTAACTGATTCAGGAGTATTCTTTTAGTGCTAGAGGCCATGGCTTAGCTTGGAAAGTGATCAAGAGAAGGGTTCTGAGTTTGGTTGGGGATTGTTGTTTTGGGCCTCAAGAAAACTAAATTTACTCCTTTTTTTTTTTTTTTGAGATCTTATTCATTTATTTTAGGGGAGAGAGAGCAGGAGTGGGGGAAAAGGCAGAGGAATGGAGAGAGAGAATGCTGAGCAGATTCCTCGCTGAGCATGGAGCCTGATGTGGGGCTTGATCCCACAACCCTGAGAACACAACCTGAGCCAAAATCAAGAGTCAGACACTCAACTGACTGAATTTACTCTTCTTGATTGAGTATAACTTTGACTCTAAGGAGACACTAATACCATGTTGTTTCAAATTTCCAATAGGTGGTGCTATACATTCTTTATTAGTAAGATTGATACTGCCCAGATAGTTTTAGAACAGTGTGCTTATCAAATAGATGGATTTGGAGCTCCTAGAAAGGTGTGTGGGTCACAAGGGGCCAGCGTTGCTCATACCAGACAAACTCACTTTCCCTGTTTTGTGAGATTGATGAGAGGAAAACCAGAGATATCACATTCTTATATTGCAAGGTGTTCGAGAAAACCTATCACAAGAGACTTGGGGCCTGATACAGAAATGTGGGTTGAAGAATAGCACAGCTTTAATCCACCTTTTTTTGATCGATCAAGTCCCAGCTGTTTGTTTGTTTAGCAAACACTTTCCTATCTATTATTTACCATGTGCCAGGCCCTGTGCTAAGAGCTTTACAAATATCAACTCATTTAATCATCACGGCAATCTTAGGAGATAGGTGCTGTTGCTACTCTGTCATTGGATTGATGTCAGCCTAGATGGGGTGTCTAGGGGCAGGCCACAGGGCTCTGCTCTTAGTCCTGTCTTATTAAGTTTTTTTAAATCTAAGACTTGGGTAGGAAACACATAGCCATACACATAGTTTAGGATGGCCGAAGCGATCCTATGTTAGGTGATTGCAACGGGCTGCAATCATGGGGCTGAAACTATCCAGCTGAGATTGAATAGGATGACATAGGAAACCATGCACCTTTGTTTAAAAACCTCTGTGGTACTAACACACGGGGAGATTGGTAGCTAAATGGCAGTACCTGTGACAGGTGGCCTCCAGGCTCAGGGAGCCAGAACTGCAGTGTGTCACGTAATAGCAAATGAGACCCTTCGTGTGTGATGGAAATGGGGCATACCTGCGGTCCACTTTTCACAGCTGATACCACACGTGGAAGATTGGTTTCTCCTCTTTGAACTACACCCCACAGAGAAATAGCAACACACGAGGAAGCACACAGAGAGGGTGATCGGGATGGGATGGGCCTCCAAACCGTGACAGTGGTTGCTTTGGTCCAACCTCCATTCTCCCTTGTTCTAGAAAGAGCGCTATGATTTCCCTTAGGATACCCACCCCACTTCACTGCGCACATCAGGTAGGTGGAACCAACTGCCAGTGGTGGGTATATGACTCGGGCCTGACCATTCCAAGATTTGCATCTTCCTGGACACACGGACTGGGTCAGGAGTGGACATGTGATCCAAGCCCAGTCAAAGAGAGCCCTGTCTATGGCCTTTTATGGAACTATTGGGAAAGAAGACCTCTTTTTCTGCCCCATTTGCTGAGCTGGTGGGACCTAGGCTGAGTCTGCCAAGGGCTGCCACGTGGGGGGTGTCTGCCGAAGAATAGTGTCAATGAGGAGGAAGGCAGAGGCAAGAAAGGGGGACAGGTTCCTGAAAATGTTGTTTGAACCCTTGGGATCCATAGTGCCTTACACTGGATTTTGCCAGTTTCATGAACCAATCAGTTCCCTTTGGGGTTAGGATTTTGTCCTTTGTGCTTCTGACTGACATAGCAACTGAGTCTGTTTGGCCTGACAAAGGGTTTTCAAATTCTTAAAGTCAATGAGACTTTTCCATGTGGGTCCTGAGAAGAGCAGAAGAGCCAGTGGTGGTAGTAAGAGGACCTCATGGATCTGGGCTCCAGGAAGATAAGAATTTTCTAAGGGCAGGTGCTGCCCAAGGATGGAACAAGCCATCCCTCTGAGGTAGTGAGCTCTTTGGCCCTAGAAGGTGCCAGCAGGGGCTGTAGGAACACCTATGTTGAGGTTATCATGAAGGCTCTTTGTTCATAGGGTAGAGAATTGGACCAAATAGCCTTGAACTCTGAAATATGATGATTCAACTTTAAATGTATATTTGGGTGTGGTAGAGGCAACAATTCAGTAGAATTATGGTCTGGTGGAAAGAGACATCTGGAATCAGAATCTTTGGGTCCTCATCTCTCATTGACCAGCTGTATGGCCCAAAGCAAGCCAGTTAGCCCCTCTGATTCATGTTCTCCATCTTCCCAAGTGGGGATGATGCTATCTGCTCTCTCAGGGAGGTATCGTGAGGCTCAGGTACAGTAAAAGCTACAAAGGGTTTGAGGAAATGAATGCAACATCCAGATAGATGGAAGAGGTTGGCAGTGGGTGGTGAAGTGGGGAAGGGCTGCAAGCAGGATGGAGGGTCTGAGCAGGACCACCCAGGAGCCGTGCCTGGGTAGCAGGGGCATCCTCAGGGGTCAGGCTCCCTATGAGTCAGAGGCAGGTGATGTAAATGATGGACCTGGGACAGAGCGAGATGGCAGGTGTCTGTGGGTGTGTCCTGGAAGGAGCCTGCCCTGTCTGAAGAAATGCAAGTTCTAATTTGACAAAAACAACTGCAGAACACATAAAAGACATCTGTGGGGCCATATTTGGCTTATGGGGCCCAGTTTGCAGCCCCATGGCTAGATGAATAGGTAAAGAAGGACTTGGAAGCTGGCTGGTGTCTTACGAACGAGTGTGTTTCAGAAGTATCAATTCATACCAACTCAAGGATCCATCTGTGGAAGGGGGACATGCCTGCCTAGCTTAGGGTTTTAGGCTATCAGATTCCCATTCATTCTCAGATGCCTTAGTGGGGACAGGTCTCCTCATGCTAATCAGTGAAGCTTGGAAAGGCCCTGATAAGTCCTGCGCACAACTCATGAAGTCTTCCCTTCAATGCCTACTGTCCAGGTGACTAGAAGCACCACTCCAGGCTTTCTCTAGAAATTGGGGAGATCTGCAGTCCGGGTGATGCTCCTGTCCTTTCTACTGCCTGGAATGAAGCTCCTGATGGAGCTGCTCAGAGAACCCCATCTAGGAGGGGCCAGGCCAGGGGTTGCTTGGTTTGAGCCTGGTTCTTCCTCCTTCCTTCCCTCCCCTTGTGATGCAGTAAACCAGCCTGGGAGCTGACATCCGCAGTCGTGCTGCCCTTGCTCGTCCCATTCTCCCCAGGGACATCAGGGTGGCTGTGACATTGGGACTTGTGTGGAGGCTGCTGGCTTTGGCAAGGTTGATTGGGACCCACACGTCAGCCTGGGCCACTTCCTCATCACCGTAACTGTGCGCCAAATAACAAGACCACGGGAATCTGCTAGCGCAGTCCTGGGGAGCGCACTCCATTACTCTCTTTTATTCACTAGGGAGATTTATGTGGCCTATCTCCCTTCCCTTTGTCCACCTGCGAGGCCCTATAAGTCATGTCCCCGGGCTGACAGGTCACAGGGCCTGTGCCGCTGCTCTGTCAGAGTGAGTGATGCCGGGGGGTGATTGAAGGAAAGGAGGGGTGAGAGGTCAGCAGCAGACGGCATGATGGGAGTTGGGGATGTAATTATCACTCCCATGACATACTGCTGGCTGGCTCTCCCCCTTCTTGTAATAGATATACACACTTGGGTGCAGCTCAGAGCGGGGGAGGGTGGCAACGCTAAGAGGGGCTGGAGGGACCTGCCGGAACGAGCTGCATGCAGTGGGCCTCACAGGTGAGCTTCCTGCACAAGGGCAGGCGTACACCTGAGGGTCCCCGGGGTGGCAGCCCCTCCCTGCAGTGAGACAGTTCCCCGAGGCGCGACGCCTGGGACAAAGGAAGCCCTACTTGCCTGCGTAATTGTTACTCACTTTGCCAGAAAGTATGGAGGAAAGGTACAGAGAGAGCCCGCTGAGGAGGTAACTGAAAAGAAAACTCCCCAAAATGTCTGGGGCTGAGGGTTCACTAGTTGCCTGGACGGTGTGGCACTTCCCACTGGCGTATCGTCAGTCAGGGGCAACGAGCCACATGGGTGGTGACTCAGGAGATGTCAAGCCCCCACCTGCTCCAAAACCTCTCCCTCCCCCACTTGCTGTAATGCCTGGAAGTTTCACCAAGACAGCCGTCCCAGAAGACCCCTCCGGCTGCCTGTGAGGTGGGAGGGACAGGCCCCGGACTGGCTGGGACTCAGCACCCTGAATGACAGCGAGCGCAGCTCAGTATGGTCAGTCAGTCCTGACGGTGTGTTCTAATGGGAGTTAGAAAAGGTTATTCTGGAAGGTGGGCTGGAAAGGGCCCTGGGGAAGCCAGGCCTTGACCAAAGTCTGTGTGCTGGGGTGAGGCTGTGGAAGGCATCAGAGAGAATCCTCAGCTGCACAGCCAGGTCACCTAGGGTCGGCGACTCCCTAAATGCAGGAGAGTCCCAGCTTCAAGATGGCGCCTGGCTGAGTCAGGCATCCGGCCCCTCTGGATTCGCACGCTCCTGGGTTCCCTCCCGTATTGAATCTGGCCTGGCCTGTGACTTGTAGCAGAAGCGAGGCTGCGCAGGTTCTCGGCCTGGGGCTGAAAATGCCTTCTGACTTCCGCTTTTGCTCTCTTGGGGTTTCTGAGCCACCTTGAAAGAAGTCTGGGTCATCCTCTCAGAAAAGTTATGTGCAGAAAAGGAGAAGAAAAGAAAAGTTACATGCAAAGAAAGGCCTAGAGGATGAAAGACCGGGAGGCGAGAAAGTCCCAGTGTTCTCGCCATCCCACCTCAGGGGCCAGTCACGAGAAGGAGGTCACTTTGGATCCTCTAGCCCACATTGCAGCCATAGGCCAAGTCCAGCCAAAGCTCATAGAGCAGAGCTGTGATCTCCCAGCTGAGAGCTGCTCAGTCAACCCCCAACATCATAAGCCATAAAGTGGTTGTTGATTTAAGCCATGTTACTTTGGGATGCTTTGTTATGCAGTAATAGATGACTCTCTTATCTCCCTCTGCTCCCTGCTTCCTGCTAGCCCCCCTCCCCAAAGCCCAAGGAAAGACCCCTTAGTGGAGCAGATACACTTGTACCAACTAGAATTCCTACCCAGAGGTGTACCAAGTGTAGGGTGGGGAAATGGCCCATCCTGAATGCAGGCATTTAGGACTTAGACCAATAAAAGTTTTTCAGGGAAGAGTGTTTTTATCACTGGCATGGTTTAGAATTGCTAGGGCATGTTAGTGATAAAAAGCAGACTGACTTTCAATCATTCTCATGATTGTTTTTAAATTCTTTAAGACAGTGCACCCGTTATTGCTTGCACCTGGAGCAGACTGTGCTCACTGCCCCACCCTTGGAATGTTGCTGGTCCTAGGTCTTCCTGGTGACCATGCGAGCTTCAAGAAGGGAGAATTGGGAGGAGGTTGAATTTGGAACTGGCTCAAAGGCCCAAAGAAGGAAGCACGGTACGGTTTTCTTGGGCCTCCACTGTATGCAGGGTTTTTGCAGGTGTTATTGCTTTAATCCTCGGGGGGGGGGACCCTGCCTGCATTTTGACAGAGGGAGACAGGAGGGTCTCCAGGATGGGAGATTTGCCTAAGTTCACAGAATAAGGTCTGGGCGGGATGCCATCAGGAAGTTGGAGCAATGCTATGGTTGGGTATCTTAGTGATGCTTATCTAGAAGAAAACAGGAATAGCTCTAGGTTAAAGCTATAATTGGTAAAGAAGCAGCCATCATCCAGTTAGCCCACATAGGGGAGTAGTTGGTCATTTTATGCTTTGGATAATGTTCTTGTTTTTGTCTATGTTCAGACATGATCTTGAAGCAGTCTTGTTTTCACCTTGATTCATCACAGTCACAGAGTGGCTTTGTCTGATGTTGGTGTTCCGTGAAATTGTTTACAGTTATCAGGAAGCACCACAGTCTACCTGCGAGGGCCAGGCCAGCTCTCTGATGTCAGAGCAGCTCTTCTCCTCATGTGTGAACAACAGTATTTTAGGGTCCTTGGCTTGGGTTGGAGGAAGAGGATGATGTTAGCACTGTTCTTCCACCTTTACCCTGGAGCACTCCAAAGGCTTCTCTGCCCCCAAGCAGTATCCAAGGCGATAGGGGACCCAAAGGTCAGGAGTCTGCATTCTCAGCAGCTGCAAAGGCAGATAGGCATGAAGTCAGAATAGGAGTGTGTGTGGGTGGGGGGATGGGGGGAAGATAGGGGTGTTTCCTGTTGAGAAGGTAGGAACACTATTCCCAGCCCAGTGCAGGGCTCGGGGGAGGTGGAGGAAGTGAAGAAGGTCCTGGGGTCAGAGAATCAGGGCATGTTAGTGCTACAGAGACAACTTGGAGCATCAAGGGGAGCACAGACTATACTTGCAGAACTTTTTCCTCATGTGAAATCCTGTACAGAAATCCAGTACATGAAACAGACATCAGCAGAGCCAGTGAAGCTGAACAGAGGAGCAGGGTGTCCAGAGGCCTGCCCACGCCCCCTCCTGGAGCCCCCTTATCAGTGGTCCCTGAATCAACACTGGGCATCCCTTAGAACTCTGAGGGTTGCAGGGTTAAAAATCCCTCCTCTCGTTCCACATTGCACTTTCTAGAAGCCTAGAAAGGAGTGGTTACTTATCCAAGGAACCACCCCCTTACTGACCTTCTAGATTCTTCTGGGTCCTCCATGGCCTGAGGGACTTTGTCCAAATCTCATCCAGGTCTTCTTCCAACAAGATTTTTACTCTTAAGAACTTCTCTTTGGGAGATGTTGGTCAAAGGGTACAAAGTTGCAGTTACATGGGATGAATAAGTCTAGTGATCTAATGTACAGACATGATAACTGTACCTAATAATACTGTATTGAACACTGGAAATTTGCCAAGAGAGGAGATATCAGGTGTACTCATCACACACAAAATGGTAACTGTGTGAGGAGATGACGTGTTAATTAGCTTGACTGTAGCAATCACTGTGTATGTGAATATCAGATCATGTTGAACACCTTAAATAGATACACTTTTTATTTAAAAATATATAATTAAAAACATCTCCCCTTGATGGTGAGGGGGCATGATAGATTCTTCTAGAGCACTAGAACTCGTCCATATCTTGATTCAAATACTATATATATAGTATACAGAGGGACTGTGGATCCGACTCAAAACTGGCTCCCACCTGCTCGTAAGAGCCAGTTGTGTGAATCTCTTCCCAGCTCTGCATGCAGTGACATCACATTAATGACTTGAAATTGGCCATGATGGGATTTACACCATGGTAATTGGCAAAGTTACCATCAGGGCTTTTTTTCTCCTGAAGAGCCAGTTAAACATTTACCAGCACACTGCTGAATGTATACATATATAAATATTCATTGAGCTGTGCACCAAAATCTGTGCATTTTACTGCATGAGCGTTATACCTCAATAAAAAGATCTGGGGTCTCCAGTCCGCTGGTTCCATGAGTGCAACCTAAAATTATTGGACTGATTATCTGTCTTCTTCCTGTAGCTTCTGTGAGGGCAAGGACCTCATCTGCTTTGTTCATCATCCAGTAATTAGGGGTTGCGTGAAAAAAAGAATTTCCATGGTGCCAGTGTAGATTGGGCCATCCCAAGGGTGCCCAGGACAGGATCCCTTTTCCCTTCATATGCTCCCATTGTGGCAAGGGTTGCCTGGGCAGCCAGTACCCCCGGCCCTGAGACCACCCATCTTTCCCAATCTGCCTACTGCTGGGCTTCCTCCTGTTCCTTGAGCCTGAAACCCACTGACCTGAAAGTCCCCTGACCCTGAGGAATGACCCACAGAATAAAGAAGAGGAGGGGCAGCAAAAGCAAGTGGATCTAGCCTGCAGTGCCCCTGGAGAGAAGCCGCCAGTCAACCAGTTTTAAGTGGAGCTGGAGTGAAACCAGCCTGCCCACCCCTCCTCCTGTCCACCCCCAGGCGGCAGCCTGACAAGTGTAAATCCCAGAATGAATGAAGGCGCCCGGCCTCATGGAGCCGGTGTCTCCGTGCGCATCTCCACATTGATTGACTTGTAGCCTCTGCGAGGCTGACTCTATCAGCTCCTCGGTGCCTCCAATTCCAGGTGTGATTTAGTTTGGAGATGAGCTGCCTAGGTTTATGCCAAGTAGCCTTTGAGATCTCCACTTATCCTCAGCAGCATAAACCTAGGCACGTCGCAGAGAGGCACATCCTTGGGATGGGTGTCCAGGTAATTAAGAACTGCAAGATTGGCAAGGTTTCTTGTCCCCACTACCCTGCCATAATTGAAATATTTGCCATATTTGCCTTTTCCAGTCCTCTTCCATCCTCTATAGATAGAATTAACTACTGTTTCCTTTCTGGTTCTTTGACGGTCTCCAAACAGAGCACTTACCTTGTTTGCTCTGTTGAATTGGGGGTCATGTCCATTCCTCCTGCAAGGCTAGAGGCTGTTTAAGAAGGACCACGTCTTCCTGGTCTCTGCATGGATAAGCCAGCGGGGCTTACATGCACCAGACCCTTACTAGAGGCCTGTCGAATGAATGAAATGGGCTTCAAGAGAAGAAAGAGAGATTGGGTCTGGAGGAAGAAGAAACTACCCCACTGAACAAGGTCCCATAATTGCCCAAACACAGGTGACTCCTTAGAAACTGGAAAGGCCAACGTGGTTTGGGATGTGGTCCTGCTTGGTGGTGGGGTCTGACCAAGTAGCCTTTGAGATTTCCACTTCTGCAACCTCACTATTCAAAGCACAGGACATGGCTGTGGATATGAGCACCAAGGCAGAAGTCACACTGCCATGTTGGCTTTCCCAGGCTGTGTACTTCCCGGATCTGGCACAGAGCCACTCCCTCTGCACACACAACCTTCTAGACTCTTCTGGATCGTCCAGGCCCAGGGGATTTCACTCACATCTAATCCAGGCCTCCTTTTAACGAGGGTTTTTGTTCTTAAACGTCTCCTTGCCTGGAGGATGGACACATGAGGGAGGCAGTCGGCATGCTAGAATTGCTCTATAGCTTGATCTGGGTGATGGCCACAGGAGTGCTTGTGTCTGTAAAAAGTAACTGCACCCTACACCTAATTGTGCATTTTGTGTGAGTTATATCTCAATGAAAAAGTAAAAGAAAGGAAACGAAAATTGTCCCCCTGTTGAGGAAGGGGCTAGCCCAGGGAGCATGCCTCCATCACCTGCAGGGGATCCTGAGCCAAAGGCCAGCAGGGACCAAGGGCTCCCAGAGGCTGGGCTAACCAGCAGAGAGAAGATGGAGAGGTGGTGAAAATAAAAACCTCTCAGCCTTCCCTGGAAAGACAAGGGCGCTAGGGCCATTTGGGGTCAGGCCAGAGGAAGGCACTGGGCTTGGAGGAAACCCTCGGGAATGCGGAGGGCAGAAAGGAGTGGGGAAGAAAAGGCGTGGACTGCGCTTGCTGGGTGGTGGCCCAAGCCAGTGCGCTGACCATGGTGTGTCTGTCTCGGAGGAGGACTGAGGAGGGCCGGGGATGAGGGGAGGGGGAAGACAGCGTGACTGCGTCTGATCTACAGTGACGAGTACCAATGTTAACTGTCACCTCTCATCTCCAAACTAAATCACACCTGGAATTGGAGGCACCGAGGAGCTGATAGAGTCAGCCTCGCAGAGGCTACAAGTCAATCAATGTGGAGATGCGCACGGAGACACCGGCTCCATGAGGCCGGGCGCCTTCATTCATTCTGGGATTTACACTTGTCAGGCTGCCGCCTGGGGGTGGACAGGAGGAGGGGTGGGCAGGCTGGTTTCACTCCAGCTCCACTTAAAACTGGTTGACTGGCGGCTTCTCTCCAGGGGCACTGCAGGCTAGATCCACTTGCTTTTGCTGCCCCTCCTCTTCTTTATTCTGTGGGTCATTCCTCAGGGTCAGGGGACTTTCAGGTCAGTGGGTTTCAGGCTCAAGGAACAGGAGGAAGCCCAGCAGTAGGCAGATTGGGAAAGATGGGTGGTCTCAGGGCCGGGGGTACTGGCTGCCCAGGCAACCCTTGCCACAATGGGAGCATATGAAGGGAAAAGGGATCCTGTCCTGGGCACCAGTGGGGGCATGTGCTTAGAAGGGAGCAGTGGGGCCCTATGGGGAAGAGGGATAGATTTAAATTGACTACTTTGGAGCAGTTCTATGTGTGGTCAAATGAAATGTGGTCAAATGAATTTGTTTTGCTTTTTATGCATTCCTTTACTCATTCAGTCAGTGGTTTTCAGCGAGGCTCTATGCAAAGGGCTGAGTCCCACAGTACCGGGCCCCCATATCCTGCAAGAAAGGAGGACTTAAAGTGTTACGAACTTCTCAGGCTGACGTTTCTATCACAGAATTAGTGTATGAATCTATAGCCCCCATCCCTCCATAATCCTCAGCACATTTATAAAGTGCTTTTTCACACATAAACATAACTGTGCTAAGTGCTCTGCCAAGGAAAATGCCTGGAAATATAAATTCCAGATGGAGAGAAAAACATTGAGTTTCCATTGCTGTTTAAACATCTACTTTATTTTTGTTACTATGGAAGTAATATAACTTTATTACAGAAAATTTGGAGCAATAGGGAGGGGAAAATCACCGAAAGACAAAGCTATCATTTTGATATGCTTCCTTCTTGTCTTTTTTCTTATAGCTCTTTAACTGTTTTTTTCTTTTTCTCAAAAGCCCATAGCCCAGGGCATGTCCTATGTCACTGAGTGTGAAGTTAGGGTGGAAGCTTCATTTTCTCTTCTGACCCCCAATCAGAGTGTCCCCTGAGAACAAGGCTTCATTCTGCCTGGTGCCCGGGCACAGAAATGGTGATACAGGCATTCGGCAGGCTGATCTCTTAATCCAGATTGGTATAGTCATTTGAAACTGAAAGCAGCTCCTTTTTATGTCGCCTGCTTCTCGGCATTAACTTCTCTTTGATGTAATTTTTGCTTCCGATGCTCTCTCCCTTCATGGGTTAGATTAGTGTGAAATTGGCCTGGCTCCTCCAGAGACTGCAGTGTTAAGCTTCAAATACTTGGTCCTTATTGGAAATCCTTAACCCACATCAGGGGAGAAAAGTGGCAGCATTACTTGGGAGTTGGAGGGGGGGCGGTGGCGGGGAATGAGGAGGAGGATTGGGTGTAGGGCAACAGGGAAAGAAGTGCTTATTGGCACGAGGAGGGTGGGGAAGTTGAGACTACTCTCCACTTATTGACTGCTGAAGATCTCCTTGCCTTGATGTTGGGGGGAGGGGTAAGAATGGATCTTTGGGAACTTGAAAACATGATAATAGGGGAAGAAATCTTGTTTAGCTGGCTGAAGCTCTGGCTGGAGCTGTCCAAAGGTCTTGGTTCTGAAAGGAAGGAGACAGTGTTTGGGAAAGTAACGGAGCAATGTTCCTTTTCCTAACCCTGTCTAGATCCCTGGGGTTATACCTGCTCCTATGAGTGTTCTATCTGGTTCAGGTGTGACCTTGAAGTACATACAAGACATAGTTACCAACATTCTGTGAGAACTGGCAGAAGTAGGTCCCTTCACCTATTCTGTCCTGCTCTCCTACCTACTCCCATCTGGCAGAGAAGAATGATAATTTGTAACTGAGCCAGATTCCTGGAGGGAGTACTCAACTGCAAGGGAGACTCAACTGAGCATCTGACCTAGAAGAGGGTGTCCCCCTAATTTTAAGGCAGAACTTGGTGTGTGTGTGGGGGGGTGCTCTTGCAGTGATTTGGAGAGAAGAGATACTCCAGGCTTGGGATAGCACCTCAACTTACTCCCCAATGTCAACCTCCGACCTTCTGCCCTTAAATTCAGATTGCTGCCTGAGGATATCACTGGAGGACAGAAGCTGCCAGAAGTGATTCTGATGACCAAACTGGCCCATGCTGTCCATAGAGGAAGAAATCACCAAACTGTCTGACCATCAGAGTGTCCTGGGGGAACTTCAGACTCTCCATTCAAAGACAGTTTAGTTCCAGATATTTCGAGTTGGTTAGCAGCCAACATACACTTTCCTCCTGTAATTCCCGTCCACCATTCTCTGCCAGGCGAGCCTTGACCTTTAACTGTGCCCCATACTTCTGTCTCGCTTTCTTTTCTTCCCGGCAATGCTTCATTCCCAAGCCTTGGCCCAATAGCTCTGTGACCTTTCTTTCCTTGGCCTAGTCTCTGTTCCTTCCCCTCACTCCTAGCGGGTCCTTCCACCCACCTGCCCACTCACGTGGGTCCTCAGTTTTGTTCTTCCCCCAGCTTGACCCACCTGTCCCCACTCGGTGCCCCTGCCCCTGGCAGGTCTCTGCACAGCGGAAGGGCCCAGGCCCATCCGGTTTATTTAGCCTTGTGCCTCCTTGTGCCTGGGCCCACCTCTCCCCTTCTTGAGTCTGCAAATCACTCCTTCCAGTGTCAGTCGGCAAATTGGTTTATCCTCCCCCCAACCCGGCTTTCATTACCTTGCCGAAATGAAGCGATATCTCCTCGGCGGAGGCTTCCCGTCCGTGCCGCCGCTGGCATAATAAATGAAGACAAAGTGCCGGAGGCATAGACCATCTCTCCCACCGCACCACCAGCCACTGCCAGCTTCATTATTCGCTTAAGTTGCCGGAGAGAATTACTTAACCCTGACCCGTGTATTAGGGGCCTGTATTAATGCCGCGACAGGCGCCTCTTACGGCAGAGAACAATTTATTAGTGCCGAAACAGGCTGCTTTTCTCTGTCATTTTTCCAATCTGAGCTTTGAACACACATCATTAAACTTGTCTGACTCTCTCCCCTTCTCCATCATTCCTTTTTCATTTTTTTAAACAGAAAGCACCGTACAGAATGGAGATTGTTCTGAAAATCTCCAAGTGCCTCTCTCTCTCTTTTCTCTCTCTCTCTCCTTTTTCTTTTCTTCTTTTCCTCTTTCCAGTTCTTTCCTTGGCCTCTTTTTGGCTTTGGTCTCTTTGCTGGTGGTTCTCCCACTTTCAGGGGCAGAATAAGGGTGGGAGGGAGCATTTGGGTCCCAGAAGAGAATCCCTTTGGGTGTGGTGGTTGGGGATAGAGCAAGCAGAGCTCCCTGGGAGTCCCCTGAGCCCTGAGTCAGTTGTCTCTCCCCGAGATTCCTTTTCCAGAGGCAGCCAGGCCCCTCTTTGTGCCTCCAGTTGGGAGCATCTAATTTGAAACCAGGCACTGGGATCGATTCTGGGAGCTAAAGGCCCCCAGTGTGAGGAAGGACTGGGCAGGGTTCCTGTTTGTCATGGGGACTTTATCATGTCCACATGTGGGAAAGAAAGTTGGGAGGGGTTCGGAAGCACCCCGAAATGGCTTTGCAGTGTCTGAAACACCCTGAGCCCTGGTGTGGTGGCCAGCCACAGCCTGGGAAGTGAGCCATTGCGCTGTGTGCTGCCGGAGGGCCACACACCTGGCTGTCCCTGACCACAGCACACAGTGTCAGTTTCAGGTGTTGGCGTCTCTGGCTCCCCCCGTGGCTTTGTCCCAGCACCTGAGCTCCACCTAGAGCGGAGCTTGAGCAGATTTGGGCACAGATAGTGTGAGAGCTGACCCCAGGAAACAGGGGTGAGGAGTGGAGAAAGTGAGGCCAATAAAAAGAAAAAAACAGTTAAAGAGTGTGTTATCCAGAGGACTATTACAGGAGTAGGGCTTGACTCCCCCAGGCCTTCTGGGCTGGGTACAGAACACCTCCCAGAATCAGCCGTCTGGAAAGCCTGGGGTGTTTGTCCAGAGGTTCTTGCCCTCCCCCCCCCCCATTGACTAAGGGCTGCCCCTGAGGGTATAAGCTCTCCCATGCTTCTCCACTGCACTTGTGCATCACGTGAGGGGTACTGCTGAGCACCTTCTTCTTGGAGAAGTCTCCAGAGCAGAAAACTGGAGAGAAACATAGTGCTTCTTGAGGTGGGTTTGCTTTGGATGGGTTCACACGGACCTGAGCGGCTCAGCTATGGCTGAAATCAGAGGTGGGCTACTCCTACCACCACCCCACGTGCCTGCCTCCTCCCCCATCCCTCCCTCTCAATCCCCGACCCCCCAGGGCCACCAGCAGCTCTCAGCTCTGTCCAGAGGCTGCCAACACAAATGGCAGCACAGACCAGGCGGGGACATAAACAAATGAGGCAGGATGAGGTCAATAGATAGGAACTGTGGGGACTGGCAAATAAGAGAGTAGAGATGATCTTGTAAAGATAATGACATAATTTTAAAAACATGTGCTATTAGACAGACCTCTTTGGGGGCTAGGAAATTTGACTGCAGGCTACCGGTTTAGCATCAGGGCGGATGGAGTCTTTAAAGAAGATGTGACTTTTGTGAAGTTTTTACTCACTTTTTTTTGTGCATTCTTTGCAACTGAAGCAGATGGCTTCGGGACTCCTTTGGAAATGAGTACTGGGGAAAGGGGCTGAGAGGGACCAAAGAGGAGGAAAGCCCACCGAATTGAAAAGGCCGATGGCTTTCCCTCCAGCCCAGTCCTCCCCAAATTCCCCTGGCCTCCAGATCCCCACTACCCTCCCTCCCGTTTAGCTCAATAGCTCTTGAAAGTTCTCTAATCACCTCTCTGCTTCCTGCATTAATGAGCCTCTCATCTCACTGATGGCAATCAGAATATTTGCTTATGAAAGGGACACGGTTAATAACACGATTGCTCCCCTCCGCCTTCTTCCTTCCTCTCCTCCCCCCTCCCCTTCCCTCGCCCTCCACACAATTCTCTCAATTAACGATAGGCAGAAATTAATTTTTCCCTTCAATCAAAACAATTGCAGGGAAGCGGATTGCCAGCGTCGCTCCAGATAGGGACCGCTCCCAGCAGAGTGGGGAGAAAGGAGGGGAGATGGAGCAGATACGCACGGCCCTATCTGCAGGCACAGGACAGAGTAATACAAATGTTATCCTTAGAAATGTACTTAAAGAGGATATGTTTATAATTCGGAGGGGATTTTCAGGGGCTCGCCTGCCCTCCCTCCCTCTCCAGGGCACTCCACTCGACTTCTTCTGTATAGCAGAACACAGAGTTTGTTGGGAATTTTGCTCTTGCTGCCTCAGTGAGTGGAGTGGGCTGTGGGTGAGAAGGAGAACAGGCTGGGGGGTGGGGTGGGTCACAGCCATTGTCTTGAGGCCACCACGGATAGTGCTCGCTTTGTGGCTAAAAGCAAAACATGAGGAGTCAGATCTGGCTGTTGTGTGGGCCTGGCTTATTTGCCTTTACCCTACCTTCTGCGCCTGCCTAGACTTTTGTGTTGGGCCTCCTTCCCAGCCCATTCCTCCATCCAGGTAGGGAGGCAGGCGCCTTCGGGGAAGCCAAGATCATATCCTAGCAAAGTGGGTATGAGAACACAGACTCTGGAGCCAGCCAGCCTGGGTTTGAATGCAGCTGTGCTACTTAAACAGCTCTGTGACCACGGGCAAGTTACCTCCCTTCTCTGTGCCTTGGTTCCCTCATCTGGAAAATGGTGATCACACCTGCCTCAAAGGGTTGTTAGGAGGATGAGATGAATGAATATTACTAAGTACTTAGGATAGTACTTGGTAGGTAGCAAGTGTTAATCATATGTTCTGTAAAGAAGTAAAAAAAGGAAAGAAAAGAAAAAAAGGTTATAGGCCCCTGTGGCAGTCAGGAACGTGTTGATCCATTCATCAACAAACATTTACTGTCCTATGGAGGACAGACGCATTTTAAAGATTTGGTGGTCTCTACACTCCAGCTATAATATGGGCCACGGTGATACGGGCAGAATTCACCAGAAGAGTGGTGCGTGAGGTGCTATGGGATTTCAGAAGGAAGAAGGAAGGAAATTCAGGCAGGACAGGACCATCGGGGTGGACTTTACTGAGGAGGTGGCCTCTGAGCCGAACTTTGAAGAATAAGTTGAATTCTTTCTATAGGTTGGGAAACGTCGCTGCTGGGCAGAGGGGGCGGAAGAATGAGAGCCTCTCGGTGTAACGCCAACAGGTCAGGCGGGAAAGTTGGGGAACTGAGGGGGAGGGGGGCATCCGAGTCGCCCCCCTCCCCCCAGTCATCCCCGTAGCCCTCGGAGTTCCCCCGACCCCCACTCGGTCCCAACTCTCCCCTTTCTCTCAACATCCAAGAAAGATTAACTTCTCTCGCTGCGAGAGAGAAAGTTATCATTAGCAGAGAATTAAAAGAGTGATTAATGGCGTGTCCCCCCGCCCATAGGCCTTATCTGGTGGCGGTGAGAGGGACAATGCGGCGGCGGGCAGGGAGGAGGAGAGACGGAGAGGGAGCAAGGGAAAACAATAAATATTAAGTGCAAGAAAAAAGGGAGCGCCAGCGCCGTTCCCACTTGTTAGATTGAAGGCGCCTCTCCAGAGGGGGGAAGGCTCCAAATTGCTAATTAGCGCCTCTGAAAAGGCCTGGCTCTGATACGCGCGCCGCTGAAAGGCCGCCGTTAATGAAGCCGCGGCGAGCCCGCTTCCCTTTGACTGGCCTTCATCCCTCCTGCGAGCCCCGGGCCGCCCGAACAATGCGGCGGGGAGCGCGGGCTCCCCCCGGCCTCGGCGGGACGGCCCGGGCAGCGCGCGCTGGGAGCGGCGCGGCGCGGGCGAAATGTGGAGGGGGAGATAAGGCCGAGCGCAGGGAAGAGGCTCACTCCCAGGGGCCCAGGGAAAATTTGCAGTTATTATGAAGGAGATGAGACAGATTAAAAGCCCTTGTGTTCGCCGCTTTGCCCCTTTATTTAGTGGCTTCATCTAGGAGATGAAAGAAGTTGGAAATGACTTTCTCTGCTCTGCGCTGCGAGAAGCTTCGTGGCACATTTCTTGACTTTATTCCTTCTTTTGTTTCTCCCTTCCTTGCCTTTAACCCCTGACAGACTTCACTGTGGCCACAGGCGCTGGAGGCCGGCAAGTGGGGACCGGCAGGAGCCTACCCCTTTGACCCCTGGCAGCCAGACCTTGGAGGTTTGGGGCTTTTGGCTGATCCCCGGGCGGTGGGGGGGGGGGGGGGCCAGGGCTGGGCTAGGGGGGAATGAGCTTGCCATCCTTGGAAGACCCCAGGAGGAGGCTGGATGACCCATTATCCAGATGGGTTAGAAGTTCCTCTAATGCCCTGACCTATTCCGAGAGGGCAGCCCAGCATTGTGCAGAGGGACTCCACAGCCAAATCACCTGTGTTCAAACCCAGACTCCACCACACATTAGCTGAGACCTTGAGCAAGTTACTTAACCTCTCTGTGCCTTAGTTTTCTATCTGTAAAATGGGGACAATGATCATATACTGATACCTACTTTGCAGGGTAGGATAGACTGATTGCATAACTTTCCTTGGTTTTTCATGCCTCCCTGTTCTACACCCACTGTTACTACCTTTCCACACGGACTCCGGGCCCAGCCACATCACTAGCTTTGGCCAGCTTGGTTTAAGCAAAGGCATGAAAAAGCACTGTGCGTTTCTATCTCAGAATATGTACCTCTCTGTGTACCTTTCTTGGGACATTACCATAGTCCTAAGAACACGCCATGACTTCCCTCTGGTCATGCAAGTGTGACTGTGACAGCCTGCTGGAGGCATGTGGGAGACATGCTGAGGAGTGCCGAGTTGTCCTAGACAAGGATATACTAAAACAGTCAGCCCTCCAGTTGACTGAAAATACATGAGCAAACCTAGCCAATCTGCCAGTCCTAGCCTGGATGGGCAAGGCTTTCTAGAAAGCTTATGGACTTGTGAGAAATAATCAGTAGATGTTGTTCTAAGCAACTAAACGATTGGGGTGGCTCGTGAGGCAGCATCAGGGCAAAGTAGATAACCAATACACAAATGGGTGCCTGGAAGTCTGATGCTGCCGAAACCCAAATCAAAACAAGACCTAACCCTAAGATACATAGCAATGGCTTTGGGATCGGAAAGCAAATGGAGTCCAGAAAAGATGATAAACTACTAGAGCAGGTTGGACAAAAGGTGACCTGTATTATGTATGGTGAATCAATCAATAAAACTGTTGTCTGAGGTAATTTGGAAGGTAGAAAAAGTACTTAATGAACTTATGGATTTAAGTAATGAGATTTCCACGTGGAATGTTGAAAGGATCAGCTGGCTCTTACTAAGCAAATATGAGAAAGATGAACTAAAAAAAGAAAACAATTGTTTGTCAACAGAATGTGTAGGGAATATAAAGGTCCCAGAACTTGCTGAATTGAAAGATAAAACTATTTCTCATCTCCAGTCTCAAGATTCTCAATGTATCATGTGGAACCACAAAAGACCATGAATGTTCAAAGTACTCTTGAGCGGAAAGAACAAAGTTTGAGGCATCACATTATCTAATTTCAAAATATACTACAAGGTATAGTAATCAAAGCAGCATGGTACCAGCATAAAAAGAGACACATAGATCAAAGGAACAGAATAGAGAGCTCAGAAATAAATCCACACACTCACGGTCAATCGATCTTCAACAAAGGTGCCAAGAAATCATGATGGCAAAAGAAGGGTCTTCAACAGATGGTGCTGGGGATACTGGTTTTTCACATGCAGAAGGATGAAACGGAACCATTATCTCATTCCATATACAAAATTAAACTCAGGGTGCCTGGCTGGCTCAGTTGGTAGAGCATGTGACTCTTGATCACATGGTTGGGAGTTTGTGCCCCATGTTGAGTGTGGAGATTACTTAAAAATAAAATCTTAAAAAACATCAACAACAAGATTAAACTCAAAATGGATTAAAGACTTAAATGTAAAAACTGAAACCATAAAACTATTAGAAAAAACCAAAAACCAAAAACCAGGGACAAAACTTCTTGACATTAGTCTGGGCAATAATACTTTGGATATCACCCCAAACACCACAGTCAACAAAAGCAAAAATAGACCAATGGGAGTGCATCAAACCAAAAAGCTTCTGCAAAATGAAGGACACAGTCAACAGAGTAAGGAGACAATCTATACAATGGGAGGAAATATTTGTAAATCATACATTTGATAAAGAGTAATATAGAAAATATGTAAGGAACTCAACTCAGTAGCAAAAAAAACAAACAACCTGATTAAAAAATGAGCAAAGAAACTGCATAGACAGTTCTCAAAAGAAAACATACAAAGGTCAAACAGATATGTTTTTTGCTTACATCACAAATCATCAGGGAAATGCAAATCAAAAGCACAATGAGATATCACCTCACATCTGTTAGGATGTCTACTATCAAAAAGACAAGGGATAACACATGTTGGTGAAGATGTGGAGAAAAGAGAACCTTTATACATTATTGGAGAGAATGTAAATTGGCACAGCCATTGAAGAAAACAGTAGGGAGTTTCCTGAAAGAGCGAAAATAGAACTTCCATATGATCCTGCAATCCCACTTTTGGATAAATGTTCAAAAGAAATGAAATCAGGATCTTATAAGAAGACTTATTTGCATATCCATGTTCATTGCAGTATTATTCATAGTAGCCAAGACAGGAAACAATCCAAGTGCCTATTGACAGATGAAGTGAGTAAAAAGATCTCATATATACATAAAAATGGAATATTTTAAGCCATTAGAAAGAAAGAAATCCTGCCATTTGTAGCAACATGGATGAAACTGGAGGCCATTATGCTAAGTGAAATAAGCCAGATAGAGAAAGACAAATAATGTATGATCTCACTTATAAGTGGAATAAAGAAAAATTTTGAACTCATAGAATCAGAAACTAAAATGATGGTTGCTAGGGACTTTTGGGAGGTGGCGAGGACTGGGGAAATTATGGTGGTCAAAGGGTGCAAAGTTGCAGTTATATAGGATGAATAAGTCTACAGATCTAATATAGAAGCACGATGACTATACTTTAGTAATACTGTATTGAACACTGGAAATGCGCTAGAGAGATTTTAGGTGTACTTATCATGCAAAAAATTGGTAACTATGAGAGGAGATGATATGTTAATTAGCTTGATTGTAGTAATCATTCCACTATGAATATGTACATCAAATCATGTTGTACAGGGCGCCTGGGTGGCTCAGTTGGTTAAGTGACTGCCTTCGGCTCAGGTCATGATCCTGGAGTCCCGGGATCAAGTCCCGCATCGGGCTCCCTGCTCGGCAGGGAGCCTGCTTCTGCCTCTGACCCTCCCCCCTCTCATGTGCTCTCTCTCTCTCATTCTCTCTGTCTCAAATAAATAAATAAAATAAAAAATCTTAAAAAAAAAATCATGTTGTACATCTTAAATATATACAATTTTAATTTAAAAACATTCTGATGCAAAAAAAAAAAATTCTCAACGTAATACAAGGCCTAGGACTTCTGCTTCTTGCATTAATGGAGTAATAGGGACCGTTTTTACTCTCCGTCCTAAATAATTTAAGGAATACAAAAATTTCTAGTATCCAACAAGGTAAAATTAGTCATGTCTGGAAAACAGCAAAAAATTACCAAGCACAAAGAAGCAGAAGAATATAACAATAATGTAAAGAAAAGCAATCAATAAAAATCTTTCAATAAATATTAAAAATCAATAAGAAAAGCAATAAAAAAATAAAAATAAAAATTACTACATACTACATTTTGTGTGTTTAACAAAGTAGAGAGAAACATGAGCATATTAAAGAGAGACATGGAAGATTTTTTTCAAAGTCTAACTTCTATAAAAATACAGAATCTGAGATTAAAAAAATATATTGGGTAGAATTAACAACATGTTAGACACTTCAGAAGGAAACATTATGACTTTGAAGACATAGGAATATAAACCATTCAAAATAAAACAGGAAAAAAAAAACAGAAGAAGGAAACAAAGAAACAAAAAAGAACAAAAGAACAACTTAAAGTGACCTCAAATACATGTAATTGGAGTCTCAGAAGTAGAAAGGAAGTGAAAGGAGAAAAATATTTGAATAGATAATGGCCCCAAAGTTTCCAAATTCAATGAAAATTATAAACCCATAGATCCAAGAAGCTCCATGAATCCCAAGGACAAGAAACATGATGACACTAAGACCCATCATAGTCAAATTACTTAAAACAAGTGCTAGAGAAAATCTTAACAGCAGCAACAGAATAAAGACATGTAACACATAGAGGGGAAAATGATAAGACTGACAGTAGATTTTATCTCAGAAATAATGTGAGCCAAAAGACAATGAAGCAATAGCATTAAGGTAATGAAAGAAAAATGCCATTAGGCTAGGATTCTATACTCAGCAAACATGTTCCCCCAAAATGAAGACAATATAAAGACTTTCTCAGGCAAACCTGAAGAATCACCACCAACATACCAGAGCTACAAGAAATGTTAATGAAATACTTCAGGCAAGAGGGAAATGATAACACACAGAAATCTGGATCTCTGCAGAGGAATGGTATTTGGCACCCAAAATGGTATTTGTAAAATTATCATTTTTCTTATTTTGAAAATCTCTTTAAATAATAACTGACTGTTTAAGGCAAACAAATAACAACGTATTGTGGGATTTCTGCCATATGTAGCAGTAAAATATATGACAATAGCACAAAGGCTGGGAGAGAGGAGATGGAAGGATACTGTTGTAAGCTTTTTGTACTAGGCATAAAGTGTTACAGTATTACTTGAAGACATACCAAGATGAGCTAAAGATGTATATTAGAAACCCTAAAGCAACCACTAAAAATATAAAACAGAAGTATAACTAATAAGCTAACAATGGAAATAAAATGAAACAATAAAATACACCCAATCCAAAAGAAGGAAGAAAAGGAGGGAAAAAAGAACAAAAGAACAGGTGGGACAAATAGAAAATAAAAAGCAAGGTGGTAGGTTTAAACCTAACTCTTACCGGCTGTTGTAGCTCATGCAAATTCATGTGTTGATGTCCTCATTGCAAATTCATGTGTTGATGTACCTTAGAATGTGACTGTATTTGGTGAACGGGTCTTTAAGAGGCAATTAAGTTAAAATTAGGTTGTTAAGTATGGGCCCCCATCCACTTTGCCTGGTGTCCTTATAAAAAGAATTTGGAATTTGATACATAAATAGAGAAGGAAGACAATGTGAAGTCACAGAGAGAAGACAGCCATCTATAAACCAAGGAGAGAGGGTTCAAGAGAAACCAAACCTACCAATAGCTTGATCTTAGATTTCAAGTCTCTGGAACTGGGAGAAAATAAATTTCTGTTGTTTAAGCCACCAAGACTGTGGTACTTTGATATGACAGCCCTAGCAAACTAACACATTAACCATACAAATAATCATATTAAATGTAAATATTCTAAACTGTAGTTCCCACCACCACAGGAACCCAGCTAGACCAGAACCAATTTCAACTGCCTTGGCCCAGTCATCTGAGCACTCCGGCTTCTTGCTTTTCTTTCCTTCCAATGCATTCCACATAAGAACAAACTCAGCCAAGCATAGGGAGTGAGTAATCTGTGTTTGGTTGCTTCAGTCCCTTGTTACCTGCATAGATGGGTCTTGGCTCTATCATTTTCTAGATGTGTGGGTTTAGGTAAACTCATTAGCCTCTAAACACTTCAGTTTCCTCATCTCTGAAATGGGGATAATATACTGGATAAATATGTGAACTGTGCAGTTATGATTAAAGTTAAAGACCTTGAGATGGGATGACCGTCCTGGATTATCCATGTGGGTACATTATTTTAAGCTTGTGGCAATTTGTTATAGCAGCGATAGGAAACTAATACAAACATCTACAGTAAGCCTTCAGTGAATGTTACCTCAACAGAATTTCAAAATTCTGTAATTGAGAAGGGTACATGAGAGAGTATGAAAGGCATGGCATAGGAGGAATTTGGCAAACCTCTGCCACCTCATGCCCTGTGGCTACCTGCTCTGGATACAGAACAGACTCTCCCACTGTCCCCTCACCTGGTATGCTCTATGGGAGTTCTGTTTCTGTTGCCATTGCTGCCACGGAGTGGTGGACCCCTGCCCCACACTACCATCCCAGCATCTAGGGAGGTTTCTTGAAATGCAAAGCAGAAAGAGTGCTGGGCCCAGAGAGGAGGGCCAGTTGCTGGGAGTCATTCATTTTTCAAGTGAATGCTGACACTTCCTGCTGTCCTTGGTGGACACTGCTTGTATGAGTAACATCTCTCCAGTGGCTGTTGGAAAACAATTCTGGAAAGATTCTGGAATGTCTTGGATCAGTTCAGAGATGATTAAAGCAAGGAAAAGGGGACATGGAAAAACATTGTGGAGATGAGAGGATGAGGAATTCCTGCCTTCATCAAACTGTGCCCAAGGGATAGAAAGGCAAAAAGAAAGACAACGTCCCCTTTCTTATGATATTTATGTTCTAGTGGGAGGTGACACAAGATAACCAAGTACACGTCAAATAAACAAGGTAATGTTGGATTATGATACAAGCCACAAGGGAATAAGGAGGATGATGAGATAGAAAATGGCTAGGGGAATAGAATTCCTTTGGATGGTGTTAGGAAAGTTCTCTATGTGAAGGTGACATTTTAACTGAGACTTCGAAGATGAGGAGATCCCCTGACCCATGCCTGCAAAGCCCCATAGACAGGTATTCTTGGTTGCAGGACAGCATTTGCCAAGGCCCTGGGGGGTGCAGGGAGAGAGCACCTGGTGGGCTGGTACTGTGAGCATGGGGAAGGGGGTCAAGATGAAGCCGAGACATAGGCAGGGGCCAGACCATAGGCTGTTGAGGCCATGGTGAGAATTCTCAGTTTATTATAACTTCAGGGAATCTAATGAACCAGCAGCAGAGGTGCTTTTCCCATGATGTGTGTGTGTGTGTATATGTGTGTGTTTGTCTTATAGGAAGGACACAGGGACACAGGAGGGAGAAACCTATTATTTTTCCTATGTGTAGATCCTTTTTAGCTGGTGATTTTCTCATTCAACCAACAGTTTTGCTTTAATGGTCAATTGAGGGAAACTTGTTGACTAGACTCTCTTCCTCTTCTCAGTAACTACTAATTTTTTGGAGCACTTAATTTGTGTTGGGATCTGTGTTAAATGGTTTGCATTCATCATGTCATTTAATCTCCACTGGAGAGATGTGTACATTCTATTCTTGTCTCCATTTCACAGATGGGGAAGCAAGCGCTCGAAGAAGTTAAGCAGTTAGCTCTGGATGCAGCTAGTCAGTTCTGGAGCTTTACCCTTGGCTTCCCTCCTGCCTCTACTGTCATCTGCTTGTGTCTGCCCAAAACTCCATGTCATCAATGATTTTAGTCACCAAGTGTGATGGCCTTTCCTTAGAACTATTCCTCACCAATTTTCCTTTTGGTTCTCTTTTTTCTTAAATTTCTCCCTTTTCTGGCTTCTGTACACTGGTTCTCTTCAGATGCTCTTGTTCTTTTTGAGCTGTCTCCTTCAACCCCACAGGCTTCTCTTGCCATACTCTTTCTTTGCGTGGTCTTGCCTCTGACAACCATCATCACTTGAAGGTGGGAGCTTTTATTTAAATTTCCTCTTAAGATGGAGGCAATCGCTTCTAATTTCCTGTTCCAGCATTTAGTAAGCAAATATTTGTTTTTTTTTTTAATTGACAATAGTTAGTGGGCACCTACCACATGCAAAGCTTTGTTCTAGGCATTGATGAGAATACAATGGCTAGGACAGGACCTCTGGGGCAATGGGATTGGCTTCATTTTTGTTCACACAGCTCTATTGCTAGAGCTTGTCATAGGTGCTCGGAATATATTTGTTGAATGAGTAATTTAGTTGGGGAGGCAAACTTGCACATAACTGGCTCTAATTCAAGGTTGAATGGAGCAAATGCTCTAGTTAAGATGCCAGAAGGTGCTGAGAGAGCCCAACAGAGTAGGCAAGCAAGGGGAAGGCTTCATGGAGGTGACATAGGCATTCAGCCTCTAAATCATCCTAAATCTTAGCAGTGTTCAAGAAATAGCAAGTGAGGCGTGACTGGTTGGCTCAGTCGGTTAAGCATCTGACTCTTTTTTTTTTTTAATTTCTTCAGACGTTTGTGTACCTATCATTTTATTTTTTTTTTAAATTTATTTATTTGACAGAGAGATAGCACAAGTAGGCAGAGCGGCAGGCAGAGGGAAAGGGAGAAGCAGGCTCTCTGCTGAGCAGGGAGCCCAATGCGGGGCTCGATCCCAGGACCCTGGGATCATGACCTGAGCTGAAGGCAGCCGCTTAACCGACTGAGCCACACAGGCGCCCCAAGCATCTGACTCTTGATTTCAGCTCAGGTCATGATCCTGGGTCGTGAGATCAAGTCCCACATCAGGCTTTGTGCTCAGCATGGAGTCTGCTTGGGAATCTCTCCCTGTCTCTCTGCCCCTGCCCCACTCATGTTCTCTCTCTCTCTCTCAAATAAAAAAATAAATAAAACCTTAAAAAGAAGTAGCAAGTGATCTGGTGTGCTCAAGTATGATGCAGGAGGTAGTGAAAGATGGATGAGGTGAAATTGTGTTTTGGGAATCTCACTCTACTGCCAGTGTAGAGAATGGCTTGTTTGGGGACAGACCATCCAGAAGAGTGGTTGCCTACCCGGGTCAATGGCACGGAGAAAGCAAAACAGGGAGAGTGAACGCAAGAGTACTATAAAAGTAAAATCTATGAGCCTTGGCATTTAACTAGATAAAGGGATATAAGAAAGAAGCAGGAACTAAAAATGACTTTGAGGCATCCCACCTGGGTGACTGCATGATGGTGGTAACATTTCCCAAACAGGGAACGGTGAAGAAGGGGAAGATTTGGTAGGGACTATGGAAGAAACTAAGCTTTGTCTTGATGTCTTCAACTGGAGATGCTCGTGGAGTAAAGCAGGGGAGATAGCTAGCAGAAAATAAAAGCTGGATTTCAAGAAATACAGGAGCTTTCAGAGCTGATTGTAACTGACATCATGGGAGATGCTATGATGTGTGAGAGAGAATTTTTGTTCATAGTTTTATTTATTAAATTTTTTATTTGAATATAGTTGACACACAATATTATATTAGTTTCAGGTGTACAATGTAATGATTCAACTTCTCTATATGTTATGCTATGCTCACCCCAAGTGCAGCTACCATCTGTCACCATACAACACTATTACAATATTATTGACTATATTCTCTTTGCTGTGCCTTTTATTCCCATGACTCATTCATTCCATAGCTGGAGATCTGTATCTCCCACTCCCCTTAACCCATTTTTTCCTTTCCCCTAGGCAACCATCAGTTTGTTCTCTGTATTTATAGGTCTGATTCTGCTTTTTGTTTGTTTATTCTTTTTTTTTTTAGATTCCACATTGGAGTGAAATCATATGGTATTTGTCTTTCTCAGTCTGACTTACCTCACTTAGCCTAATACCCTCTATGTCCACCCATGTTGTTGCAAATGGCACCATCTCATACTTTTTAAAGGCTGCCTAATATTCCATTGTGTGTATCTGTGTGTGTGTGTGTTTGTGTGTACACCACATCTTTTTAAAAAATCTATTTATCAGTGGACACTTAGGTGGCTTGTGGGAGAGAACTTCACTTAAGCAGAAAAGAGGGCTGATGGCTGTGGACAACTTTTGAACATTTCTTTCTCTCCTGTGAGAGTTACAAATTCAGTGTGTGCAAAATGGAATTACTCAATTTCTCACCAAATCTGTTTCTTTTCTTGACTTCTCTAGCTGTGCAAATGGTACTGACCACTCTCTTAGTCATGCTGGCTCCAAACCTCAGTCTTCCTTGCCTCTTCCCTTAATTCTTTACATAGTAAGTTTCATCTATAGAAAATTCTGAAAAGGGGCTCCTGGGTGGCTCCGTTGGTTAAGCATCTGCCTTTGGCTCAGGTCATGATCCCAGGGTCCTGGGATTGAGTCCCGTGTTGGGCTTCCTGCTCAGCTGGGAGTCTGCTTCTCCCTCTGCCTCTTCCCCCTGCTCGTGCTTCCTCTCTCTCTCACACTTTCTCTCTCAAATAAATAAAATCTTAAAAAAAAAAAGAAAGAAAATCCTGAAAATCCATAAAAATAACAGGTAGAAGATATAGTCATTTATAATGGAACTATTTTCAATGATGTCTAGTGTATCATTTTAGTTATATTCCTAGGCAAGTACAGATTTAATTTCCTATACACATGAATACAGCCATACTCTACATTTTTAGAATAACCTTTTTATTGAAGTAAAACAGTCATGCAGAAATGTACACAATCAGAAACTGATGACTTTTCATTTATTAAATATTCTTCCACATCAATTTTAAAAGGCTTCAGAGGTATTCCATCCCATAGATGTACCATAATTTAGATAACTAATCCCTGTTGTAGGATTTTTTTTTTCTAGTCTTCTCATCCCTCTCTCCACAATTTAAAATTTTTGTACCAATTTCCAATTTTTCTTCAGAATAAAATTCCTTAGAGGCAGAATTTCTGGGTCAAAAGGCATGTGCGTTTAAA
This sequence comes from Neomonachus schauinslandi, assembly GCF_002201575.2. Classification (NCBI taxonomy): domain Eukaryota; kingdom Metazoa; phylum Chordata; class Mammalia; order Carnivora; family Phocidae; genus Neomonachus; species Neomonachus schauinslandi. Next base: position 25,408,020 of record NC_058411.1, on the reverse strand, counting down.
AAAATAACCTTTTTATTTTAGACTACTGTTAGCATGCAGAAAAATTATAAAGGTACTACAGACAGTTCCTGTACACCACATACTCAGTTCCCCTATTATTAACATCTTACATTAATATAGAACATTTGTCACAATTAATGAACCAACATGGAGGCATTATTATTAACTAAAGTCCATAGTTTATCCAGGTTTCTTTAGTTTTTACCTAAGGTCCTTTTTCTGTTCCAGTATCCCACCTAGGATACCACACTACATTTAGTTGTCACATTTCCTTAGACTCTTCTTGGCTGTGACAATTTCTCAGACTTTCCTTGACTTTTTTTGCCCTTAACAATTTTGAGGAATACTGGTCAAGCATTCTGTAGAATGTTCCTCAATTGGGGTTTGTCTGATTTTTTTCTCTTGATTAGACTTGGTTTATGGGGTTTGGAAGGAAAGTATCATAGAGAATAAAATGCCACTTTCATCATATCATAGCTAGCCTACATAGGATCCACATGATTTATCACTGTTCATGTTAACCTTGATCACCTGGCTGAGATAGAGCTTGCCTAGTGTCTCCACTACACTCATTTTCCCTCTTTCCATGCTGTACTCTTTAGAAGGAAGTCACTACACATAGCCCACATTCAAGGAGTTGGGAGTTATACTTCAGGATGAATTATCTACAGAAATGCTTCAGAATTTTTCTGCTCCAGAGATTTATCTTCTTTTCCCTGTTTATTACTTTATTCATGTCAGTATTCATATCATTAGTTTACTTATGTCACTATAGACTCATGGGTATTAATTTTATAGAGTTTTAATCCAATAGTACTTTACTTGTTTTGTTGCTCAAGGCATTTGTATTTGCAAGACTCTGAGTAATTCACTTCAAAGGTACCCGGCCAATAGTTGTGCCAACTCTCACAGTCAAGAATGAGGATGCATTTCCCCTCAATTTCACACACCCTTTTTAAAAGTAGGTCAGCAAACAAGGGCGAGGTGGAGGTCCCTCCCTAATGCCCAATTTCTTGACGTTCCCAAGGTAGACGAGGCCAGACTGGTGAAGGGTGTCCTTTCCCAGATGTGGATATCATACCTTACCCCGCCCGCCCTTAACCATCACCCCCTGGGGCCCCCTGCCCCTGTTCCCGGCTTCTCCAAGGCCCCGCCCTCGGTGGGACGGAAGTGGGCGCGGCCACGGACCGGAAGCGCTGGGCAGGGGCGGGCCTTCTCGATCAGATAGCCCCTCCCACTCCACCACTGCCCCACCCCTCCGGCCCAGACAGGAAATGAGGTCAGAAAGGGAAACCCCGGCGGGGAGACTCGGCCCCAAAAGCGGCGGCCATTGGAGGTGGCTGCGGCAGCTGGTGAGGGGGAGGAGTGGGTTGAGAGGGTCGGGGTCCCGGGGGCCGGCGCCAGCGGGGATCGGGGCTATCGGCCAAGGCCGAGGGGCCATAGCTGCCACCGGGCTGCGGAGGTTGGCGGGAGGGGCGAGGGTGGCTGGGCCTTGTTTTTCAGGGCCCATCGACCCTATCCCGGGGGAACCAGATTCGGGCGTTTCCGGGGCTACAGTCACCCCTTCTCCTTTCTTCTTTCTGGCTCTTTTGGGCAGACGACGGCGGGAGGGCTTGGTGTCCCGAGCCGTGTTCGCCCTAGTCTTCGGGGGCGGGCCGGGGCGTGGAGGAGAGTCCTTCCAAACAAGCTCTTTCTCACGTCTGTGGCCATGTTGCGACCCCTGATCACGGAGGGAGTTTAGTCGCCAGGACTTCCTTTTTTTTTTTTTTTTTGCAGTTTCTGCCCGAGAAGGGCTGACTCCCTGCCCCGGTGAGCCCAAATGAGAAGTTGCTTCCTGCCGCCTGCCTCCGTCCCAGCTTCTCGCAACCCCGTCTTTCGCTCCGACCGTACGCCTGCCTTTTTTTTTTTTTTAAACTTCTATCCGTTTCCCGTTCTTTTCTTTGCGTGACTTACCTTTCCTCTCCTTGAGTGCTTGCTGGACAAGGGGGTCCTCTCAGAGTGTGCACCCGAGACTGACGGTGTGGGAAGCTCAGGGTTCTGTCGCCAACTGTTCGAATTGCAGTCCTTTCGATAGGAAAGGATTCTGCACAAATAGCTGCAAGTTGTTCTGTAACGTTGTTCCACGTTAAAGTGTACAGTTCTGCCTGAGTTTTAAAGCAGTAGTTCTTTATTAAGGAAGTAGGTTTAGACGTGCTGTCCCCACGTCTGTTTTTGTCTTAGGGGCAGTTGTCTCCCAGTCAGGGCGTTTTAAACTACTTCGTATTGCTTAAAGGGACGTGGTCATTTTATGTTGTGTGGCTTTTGAAACTTTGAGACGTTTTGTTTGGTTGGTAGTTTTGGAACTAGGTGTCCCCATTGCTCCCACCCATGTGGCAGATAAGCCAGCCTACTGTTTTCTTGCCTTTGAATTCGTTGGCATAGGACAGCATGAAAATAGGTTTTAGAAAAAGTCCTTTGCAGAATGTAAACAGCATGAATGGAAATACGGTCTTAAGAGTGGTGCCACACAGTTTTAAATTCTAATTATGGCCTTGAAATTGGGCTTAAGGGCTAGGGAAAAGATGCTAAATTAATATGTATTTAATAAGGAGTTGTACAAATTATATTAGACGTTTCCCTTTAAAAGGGCGTTTTGAAAATTGCTCCTACTGCTCTCATCCTTTAGAAGGTTTGCCTCTGAGGTGACCCCTGAAGTAAGAGGGTTTGACAAGAATGAATAGAAAAATAGAAAAATTTAGAAAGTGGTTAGCTAGAAATCTTAGAGGCTCCATCTATCCCTTCATTTCAGCCTCAGTTATATCCTGCTTTTGTGTGATTGGTACTAAAGCACATAATTATAATCACTTAATTTTCTGAAGGATGGGAGAAGAGCTAAGAAGTTACTAATTGTTAAAAAATACATGACATACCTGGTAAATTTCCTTCCCTGCTAGCTTCCAGGTGGTAGTTGGGACCAGAATGGGTGCAGACTTAGTCCCTTTTTTCCATTCAGGGTACACATCTGGGTCACTACAATTTCTTAGATACTAAAACTGCAAGCAGTGGTCCTTAAGGTGTGTCACCAAGTTGTCTTTCTCCTCCCTTGCACAAGCATTCTTTTTTTTTAAATTAAAAAAAAATTTTTTTTTTAAAGATTTTTATTATTTATTTGACAGAGAGAGACACAGCAAGAGAGGGAACACAAGCAGGCATTCTTATCAGTAACCCCAGACCATGGAATAGTTCTTTATCCATGGTTTTGAAGTTTTGTGTTTTTCTGCTCCTGTCTAATGAGACTTTCTCTAATCTTTTTGGATTTTATCATCAGATAATTTAGTGACAAGTTTAATTGGGGAAAAGTGGGGGAAAGATTTATTTCCCTGGGTTTGCTCATTTTTGCTAATATCTTAGTTGTAATCTGGTGAGTGATTTTTTGTGTGTGTGCTTTAAGAACATGTTGACTTGAGGTACCTAACAAGGGCCAAACACCTATTTTTGGTGGCTTAAAGGTACATGGATGGGAGGAACAGTCTTAAGTGTAGCCAGATGAAAGGTGACTTTATTTTCTGTAGATAGGGTGGATTCTGCAGTGCCATGGTCTATTTTATAAAATTATTCTAAACAACAGAATCCTATTCAGGCTTTCTTTTTCTTTTTTCCTGAACTTTCTTTTGGCAGATGTGGCCTCATGGATGAGCTGGTACATGACTTAGCCTCAGCCTTGGAGCAGACATCTGAGCAGAATAAGCTTGGTGAGCTGTGGGAGGAGATGGCCCTGAGCCCTCGCCAGCAGAGGCGGCAGCTTCGCAAACGGAGAGGCCGGAAGCGCCGTTCAGACTTCACTCACCTGGCAGAGCATACCTGCTGCTACAGTGAGGCCTCTGAGTCCAGTCTCGATGAGGCCATTAAGGACTGTCGAGAAATGGCCCCTGTTGCCAATTTTAGTGACTCTGATGACACGATGGTAGCCAAACGGCACCCAGCTCTCAATGCCATGGTTAAAAGTAAGCAGCACTCTTGGCACGAATCTGACTCCTTTACCGAAAATGCACCATGTCGACCGCTGCGGCGCCGGCGGAAGGTGAAGCGGGTGACATCAGAGGTGGCTGCCAGCCTCCAGCAGAAGCTCAAGGTGTCAGATTGGAGCTATGAGAGAGGCTGCAGGTTCAAGTCTGCTAAGAAGCAGCGTCTGTCCCGCTGGAAGGAGAATACTCCCTGGACCTCCTCAGGTCATGGGTTGTGTGAGTCAGCAGAAAATAGGACTTTCCTAAGCAAAACAGGAAGGAAAGAAAGGATGGAGTGTGAAGCAGATGAAGCAAAACAGGGCTCTGATGAGAACATGTCAGAATGGTGAGAACTCCCTTAGTCAAAGATTTTCCTGGTTATTTTTACCCCAAGTACAAATCCACAGTCTTGATGAGTTCAACTTTCTTTCTAAAGCAGCCACTGTAATGTTTACTTTGTAGCCCTCCTTTCAGCAATCAGCTAGGGTTTATATCTAACTTTTTACAGTACATTCATCATTCTGTTTCCCTATGTCAAAGAGGCTACATAAAATGAAACACAGTTTGTTTCTAAAAATGGCTTAAAATGTGTACTTCACATGTGTAACCATGAATTTTATTTTAAAAACAATTTACTGCTGTTTATGCCATGTAGATCATAACGTAGATGTTGTTAGAACGAGGGTCTCAGCAGAGGCTGGGGTGTGTGTTTGTGTACGTGAGAAAATGCTGGTGCCAGGCACATGGAGTTTGTGTGTTTTCCTGGTTAAGCTGCCTTTCCCCATCAAGAGTCATGCCTTTAGATACTGGGCTATAATTCTTTTGTCTGCTACTTTCAGTTTGACTGTATGGAGCTTATTTTTTATGGCTGGCATTCAAGTTGTCTGAACACATGGTGGGCTTTGAAAATAACGGTACTGAATCCCATTAGTCTTATAACAAATGTCATCGAGCCAGAAACATTTGGGTCTGTTGGGTGTATGTTTAAAATGGCAGTGTAGTTTTCGGTGACTTTGTTTTTTATATCTCAGATAGTCCTAGGAACATTGATAATCCCCACCTTGATACTTTAGTATTATTCTTAATATCAGCATGATATCTGTTTCTCAAGGAAGATGCTCTTGGTATTTTGGATGGGGCGATTCTTTGTGGTGAGGGACTGTCCCATGCTTTACAGGATATTTGGCATCCCTGCATTGTTCCCATCCCCTTCATAGTATCAAAGCAAATGCCTCTGTGGGTGCTGCCTTTTCCCAATTGAATGTTCAGAACTCCACTGTATGGTAGGCACTGCTATTCATATTTTATAAAAGAGGAGATGGAAGTTAATAGCATTTAGATAATTTGCCTAAGGTCACCCAGTGGCAAAACTGGGAACTGAACCTGATTCCGAAGTTCATACTTAACCACCATGTTTTGCTGCCCTTTAGTGTGCCTTTTCCATGGCTCTTTTTCCGTCTCATCGTAGCTTTTACACCTGTAGAATGTGTGGCCTTTCTTAGGACTTTCCTTTTGAAGTTTGTCTGAAAAACAAAGACATAAATCTTAGGAACTATGAGGTGAAGCTATGTCAGTAATAGGGAAAGCTGCTTAGGTGTTTATCCCTGTACCTTTCATGGGTGATTTTTAATCCAGTTTTAACAGTTTTTCTGACTAACTGTATATTTGCCAGTCTGAACAACCAGATAGGCTTATAATTTGGCTTCCCTAATTTTCCTTTAATGTATATCCTGAGACCTATTTGCCCAATTTATATGTATGATTTTGGGTTATAAAGGGTTTGTTTGTTGTTATTTTTAATTAAATAAATGTTTAGTCAACTTATAGCCTTTTACAATATCAAAATCCTCATTTGAGGCATTTAAGTTTGTTTTGGTATCAAACCTATATACCAAATAATTTACTGTTGAAAAATAGTGATTTTTAAAAATTGGTTTTTGCGATGATAGCTTGTGTATATTTTCTCCCCAGAATTTCTTGTTAAATTATGAAATAATTGTAGGTGAAGAGACTAATTCTGTCTACTCTTAAGGTAACAGTCCAAGAATGGTTCCAGATACAGAGTCTGTTAGTAATCTAGCAGTGAGGCACTTCAGTCTTTCCAGTTCCTTCTTACCCCAGACACATCTATTGCATGTTATAGTTAGGTTGTAATAATAAACATTCTAGTTATATGAGAGCCTTAATAAGTTGAAGTAGGCAGCAGTTCTTAGGAAATTCTTATTCTTTTCAAATTGAGAAGACCTTGTTCCCCCCCATTTGTGCTATCTGCCTGGTCCATGACTTCAGAGTTCTTTAATAACATGGATGCCCAAGTCCTTGTAGCTATGAGGGAATAATAGGTTGAGTAGTAGCAGACCTAAAATGAGAATAATTCTTCTTTAGAATCTAATTATTTAGGAGTTTTAAATATGCCTCGACTTATGTTGATTCATCTGTAGTTATGAGCAGAAGTGCTTTGTATTTTTTCCCCCTAAATTTACTCTGTGGAGAAAGAGAGATTACTGTAAGTTATATTCAGTCTCTCAAGTAAGATGGAACTAAAATCTTCTTCCCTCAATTATTACTATTATTTAAAGATTTTGTTTATTTATTTGAGAGAGAGAGAACACGAGCCGGGTGAGGGGCAGAGGGAGAAGCAGACTCCCCGCTGAGCAGGGAGCCTGATGCAGGACTTGATCCTGGACTCCAGGATCATGACCTGAGCCGAAGGCAGACGCTGAACCATCTGAGCCACCCAGGTGCCCCTAGAACTTTGCTTTTTATCAGTGGTATTAAAGATTGTGAGCCTGTATGATTCAACTTGTAAAATTATTAGGATAAAGGTGATCATTAAGCTTAATTAAGCCTCGTCAGTAGATAGAATTCTTTAAAAAAAATGTGTCATATGTTTTAGGTTTGAAAGTATATGTCTCAACCGGAGAGCTTTATTTCTAATTTCCTTAAACTCGCTTTACTAATTAACCATGGAATAGTTTTAAGCTTGACCAGTAATTCTTTTTACTTCTCTTTTTCTGTTCTTTGTTCAGTTCTACACCAACCAATCCCTTAGGAGTTCTGAGGAACTGAAAGTGGTTATGATGTAATAGTATTTTATACCTACAAAAAGATCAGTTGTTATTTTAATATTTTCCTGTGTATGTGTGTTACATTCTAAAATGGAGCAGTTCTTTTGTAAAATTACTTTTTGTCTTTATTCATATTGTCTATATAGCAGCTATTAGGTGATTCATAGCCTAATTTTGCTCTATTCTCCACTAACATATCATTTGTTTGTTCCCTTTGAATATAGTTTAGCTTCTGTTCTTTTATAAGTAAATTGGTTTGGTGTTGGTCTGAAGTCTCAGTCAGGAGCCTTCCTAAGGTGATGTATTAGAGGCCGATCTCACAGGAAAAGAATATTCCCTTCTCTTGGAAGGCAATGACAGAGATAGAGTGCTAAACCTCCCCCCTCCTTCTCCTGCCCAGGCTGACCTTCTGCGGCCCCTTGGTGCCTCTTGTTTTCTTATTTTTATAGAAAATCAATATCCCTTCTGACACAAACAATAGCTCAGAAGAAGAATAAATGGGAGAAAGCTGAGATCTCTGTCCATCACCTTTCACTTTAACTCCCCCAAACTCTTTAATTATGAGCATGCTTTGCTCCAGGTGTTTGTGACAGTGAAATTGCTAAATGAGGACCATTTTAACCAAAGATTGGGTGATCAGTAACACTCTATAGCAGGAGCTTGTTGGATCAATAGCATTCATTATTTCATGGTTAAGGTAAGTAGCGTCCTTTGCAAGTGGAGCTCATTAATCAGGGGCTACTGGAACTGTGGGAAAGAATATATGTGGTAGGTTGAGGTGGTTTTGTTTTCCATTCCATAACTGGGGATGCTGACCAAGAGTACATTTACCATTGTTGCAAATGGTACTGTTGCATTTGAGAGTATTAAATAGGTACCGTGGTGTGCTTACGTAGATTTACTCAAAGTTCTGCTGGTATATATCCTTAGGAACAACTAAGAAAGACAGCTTGGAAGGTGGATTTGATACTACTGTATTTGAAGATCTGTCTCTTCAAAGAAATGTGTTCGGATTATTTTGTGTGACTCTAGAGGACAGTGGTAGGAAAGTATAGAAGGACAGAGAGTTAAATATTGTCTCAGTAACATTCCAAAAATTTGCACTCTAAAAATGAAATGAATTGTTTCACGAGGTGATGAGTTCTAGGTCACTGAAGGGGTTCAAGCCTGGGCCTTGCTGACCACGTACTGGGTTAGTGTAGAGTTGGAGAGGTTGCATTCCATGATCTTTCAGGTCCCTCCGACACTGAGATTCTGTCATTCTTTTCAGTCACAGTCCCATTCCAGTGCATCATTGCAACTTCATATTTTAAAAAGCATCTGATAAGCAGCATTAGCTGCCCACTAAAATACTTACAAAGACATAAAACATTGTAAACTCACATCATCAGAACCTAGGACCTAGAGTTGGCCTCTTGTCAAGATTTCCTCAAACCACAAGGCTGATAGATGTGCGGTTGGAAGCCCACATCAGCAGTGCCGAACCGCCTCTGAAGGAGGTAGCGAGAGCCTTCCTCCTTGCTCTGTAGTCAGATCTTTGTTCACAAATGCAAGGTCCATTTCAGTCAGAAAATCAGGCAGCTGCAGCTTGAGCTAGAGTGTTGTTCCATCCTTTACAGTAGTCCCCTCTTATCCACAGTTTCTTTCTGTGGTTTCAGTTACCCGCAGTCAGGTGCAGTCTGGAAGCAGATGATCCTCCTCCTGCCATATCAAAAGTAGTCGTAGTAGCCTAACAACCTCTCAACACCTGCGTCATCCACTTCACTTCATCTCATGACGTAGGCATTTTATCCTCTCACATGATCCTAAGAAGAAGGGTGAGAATAGTAAGATATTTTGAGAGAAGGAGACTGCATTCATAAAACTTACATTATACTCTATTGTGCTATTTTATTACTAGTTATTGCTTATCTTTTACTCTGCTTAATTTATAAATAAAGCTTAATCACAGATATGTATAGGAAAAAACATGGTCTATATAGGGTTAAATACTATATAGTCTCAGGCATCTACTGGGAGTCTTAGAAAGTATCTGCTATGGATAAGGGGGAGCTACTGTACTTCCCAGTCGGTATCTTTCCGTCTTTATTTGGAGGCTCTAATTCCCAGAATACACTTGGATAGGGAATTAGTGTTTTCTGTGTGTGCATTTGTGTTTGGGGTAGGAGGCAGTCATGGCAAATTGAATCCTGGGAAATATATTCTCCGAGAATAAAGTTTACTGTTGGCATGGGCAGAGAAGGAAAAAAAATCACTCTTAGTGGTGCATTCTAGAAATTGTAATGTTTTATATACCTTTATATATTTCAGACTCTTGGAATGGGGTCAGAATAAAGCAGTGAGAGTTAGAAGAAGATCCTGTCTTAGTCCAACATAGCTGTATGAGAGAAAAACCTACCAGTGACACTGGGCATTAGGCCAGCGGCTCTGCACATTGTCTTGGCCAGTTGCAGATGTGAGAAGAGCAGGTTTCCCATGTCCAAGGGAACAGAGAATGGGACCAGGGGTAATTTACACACCGTTTCTATTGACAAATAACCAGATTCTAGGTAAACCAGTTCTCAGCAAGAGGCCTTTGAGCAAGTTCTGCAGAATAAGGGAAAAGGAACATCATCCTGATAGTTCAGAGGAAATGATTGCCAGTAGAAACCAGAAGAACATTTTAGAAAATCTTCTTTAGGATGCAAGAAGACATAGCCACTTTGTTTTTGTTTGGTTGGTTTTTGTTGGTTTGTTTTAAAATTTTTATTTAAATTCTAGTTAACATAAAGTGTAATTTTGGTTTCAGGAAGTGACTCATCAATTACATATAACACAAGTGCCCTCCTTAATACCCATCACCATTTAGCCCACTTCCTACCCACCTCCCCTCCAGCAACCCTCAGTTCTTTATAGTTAAGAGGCTCTTATGGTTTGCCTCCCTCTCTTTTTTTCTGCCCCTTGCCCTATGTTCATCTGTTCGGTTTCTTGAATTCCACCTATGAGTGAAATCATATGATACTTGTCTTTCTCTGACTGACTTATTTCACTTTGAAACAGGAGCAGTAAGTCATAAGGGCAAGGTGACTATTTGAAAACCCAGTAGTATGGGAGGAGAATTGTCGGGAAATTTGAAATGTAATTGCAGTGTTAAAACAGGACGGTTCATTTTGCTGAAAATTGAGTTGATGTGGAAAACTTTGGAAGCCCTCCCAAAAGGAGATAGGAGATAAAAATGAGAGAGAAGTTGTTATATCTGGAGGACAGAGGATAGAGGCCCAGTTTGAGTAAATACTCCAAAGAAAGAAATTGAAGCATTGCAATAGAATAATGATCTTAAGAATACAACTAAAGAGGGTGGGAGGATGGGTTAGCCTGGTGGTGGGTATTGAGGAGGGCACGTTCTGCATGGAGCACTGGGTGTTATGCACAAACAATGAATCATGGAACACTGTATCTAAAACTAATGATGGAATGTATGGGGATTAACGTAAGAATAAAAAAAAAAAAAGAATACAACTAAAGAGAAAAAGTGTTCCTGGGTTGAAAAAATTAAGTATAAAGATTAAAAGGGAAAAACAAATGAAAAGACACATCTACCTAGACATATCCTGGCAAAATTTTGCATTCTGTATTGGTGGTGGGGGCAGAACAGGTATAAAGAACAATCTTGCCTTGCTCCGCGGGGAGCTTGCTTCTCCCTCTGCCTGCCACTCCCCCTGCTTGTTCTCCCTCCCTCTCTGACAAATAAATAAAATCTTTAAAAAAAAAGGACAGTCTTAAAAGGGATGAAAACAAGGCCAGCATTTATCCCTACAGTACCAAATGTGAGGGGCTACAGTTGCCTTTTAGAATTTTGAGTGGGGGAGAGGTTGCCCTCCCATTCCTCCCTGAATTTTATATATAGCTTAGATAGATTTCATATGGAAAGGCAGCAGAAAGACATTCTCAGACATTCAGGTCTCAGAATATATGCTCTTTAAATTTTACTCTGAAAAGACATTTCATCTAACTAAAGATGAATCTCTCTTAGCACTAAGAAAAGGTTAAGTCTTAAAAGGATGGGTGGGTTTCTCTAAGGCATAGCCCCCCAGCGCAATAGCAGAGCCCTGAGGAAAATCATTACCTTTACAAAGTATACCTGATTGCAGGGGCTGCATTAATGAGCCTGTGAAACCAGTGAGGTGGTTCTCTTTCATGGTGTCCTCTAATTGAAACCAAAAAACAAACTCCTTCATTATACATTCTTAAACTTATTGTGAGAATAATTTTGCAATTGATGTGAGATATTTTTCTGAAAAACCTCTCCCTCAGTCATGTTTACTTTTAGACTCTGAGTCTGATTATATATGGTTATAAATAATACCACCTTGACCCAGGAAAAAAATTGAGCAAAGATGTTTTTGGGCTATTAAAAAAAAAAAAAAAAAAATCAATGGGTAAGGAACCCAGGTGTTAACTTACTGATACCAGCTTTTTGATTATAGGTGATAAACTAATTCTGTACCTCTTTATTTTAATTGAGACAGGTATAAACTACTCTCATTCAGTTCTAAATTTGCAGTTCTCTGATTAGGAATATGAAAGAACCAGCAAGCTGGCAGGTCAGAGGACAAACTATGTTTTTTCCTTCCAATTATGAGAATTCAGAGAGATTTGTCTTATTTGAAACTAGAAGCTTCTTGTTAGGGCTAGAATCTAAGTAGGGAGTTATTTTCAAAAAAGAATTCATAAAAATGCTGTATTATTTATTGCTGCAGAAAAAACTGCCCTACAGTTTAGTAGCTTTAAGCAACAAACATTTCCAATTCCTGAAGTCAGGAATCTGGGAACAGCATAGCTGGGTGGTTCAGGTTCAGACTCTTTTATATTGTTGCAAATTGTTGGCCCTGGCTACGCTTGTTTCAAGGCACAAATGGGGCTGAAGGATCCACTTCCAAGCTCAGAGGGCTGTTGGCAGATTTCAATTCCTTCCAAGCTGTTGGACTGAGAGTCTCAGTTTCTTTCCATGTGGGCCCCTCCACAGAGCTCTTAGTGTCCTCAAGATACGGGAGTTGGCTTTTCCCTAGAGGGAATGATTTGAGAGAGCAGGAGAGAGAGTGAGAGAGTCTGCCAGCCCTCACTGAGTGGCCCAGGATGGAAGCCACAGTCTTTTCTAACCTAATCTCAGGGAAGTGACCTACCATTACTTCTGCCTATGCTGTTGGTTACACAGATCAACCAGGGTGGGAAATACCAGGCGACTGGGATCATTGGAAGTCATCTGGGATCACTGGGAGTCATCTGACAGTCTTGTTACCACAGATGTCTCCCCATCTTCTGATATTTTTTTCTGAGTTAATATGAAGCTAGTTTGAGGAATGGTATTCTCAGAGTAATATTTACCCAGAATTTGGGGGAATGTTTTTACTTTGATTTCAAAGGAAGAGCATTTAGGAGGAACTCAAATGGCAAGCAAGGGTATAGATCACTGAGATTATATTTTGTTGTATCTTAAGTATGTATACTGAAGATGAATATTTATTTTTAAAATTCACGATATGGGGGCGCCTGGGTGGCTCAGTTGGTTAAGCGACTGCCTTCGGCTCAGGTCATGATCCTGGAGTCCCTGGATCGAGTCCTGCATCGGGCTCCCTGCTCAGCAGGGAGTCTGCTTCTCCCTCTGACCCTCCCCCCTCTCATGTGCTCTCTCTCATTCTCTCTCTCTCAAATAAATAAATAAAATCTTTAAAAAATAAAATAAAATAAAATTCACGATATGGCATTAAGAGGGAGAGCTTTTTTTTGTTTTGTTTTCTTTTTTTAAGATTATTTTAGAGAGAGGGAAAGAGTGCAGGGGGGAGAGGGGGAGGGAGAGAGAAACCTAAGCATATGCCGTGCTGAGCACGGAGCCTGGAACCCAACGTGGGGCTCAGTCTCAGGACCCTGAGATCACAGCCTGAGCCGAAACCAAGAGTGGGATGCTTAACCGGCTGTGCCACCAAGGTGCCTCAAGAGGGAGAGCTTTTTCAAAGTGAGTTCCTGATTAGTTTTCTTGGTATCGGCATGTTTGATGCATTTTTAGCTGATACGTAGTATAGTCAAAGCACAGCTAGAGCTTCCTCTGTGTCTGAATGTTTTAAGTAGCAAAAAGCAAAGAAACACTCTTTCCCAAGTTCAATTAATCTGTTAGCATTTTCAGGAGAATGAAAATGAGAAATGCTGAGTTGAAAAGTATCTCATGAAGAGGGAAACGTGGAATTACTTGGTAAATGAATCTCTCTGTACCATCTGTGTTTTCATAACCGTTCAGTGAGCACATGGGCTTTGGAGATACACCACCCTGGCTCTGATGCTTATTTGCTGTGTAATGTTGGGCAAGTTGCTTGACCTCTCTAAGCCTCACTCCTTTATTTGTAATATGAGGTTGGCATAGTTACCTCGGAGAGTTTTGGGGAGAGGAAATGTAATGACAAATATAAAGTACTTAGTACTTTGCTGGGCCTGTAGTAGACTTAACTTGTATCAATAATTAACAGTAGCCTTCTATATTAATAATTTTCTTAGACTCAATTCAAGTACCAAACTCCTTCTTGAGACACTTGTGGTTTGGATATCTGCTCAGGGCTGTGTCTGCCTCTCTTGGATGAAACCCAGGGAAAATACTAGATTTCATAGGCCACATTTATTTTTCCATTCCAAAATGAAAATAGATTCGAGTCTCATAGAATTTTTTTTCTTTATGGAAGCATAATTGAGAGTCCTATAGAATTGACATTACTATTTTAATAAAAAGACTCTCAGGAAGTTATTACTGTTAACTTCTAAAATAATAATATCGGGACACATACAAGAATTAGCACCCTAGATGTAGCTTTTGAATCTTTCATCCTTTGCCTCTGTATAATGCTCTAGAATTCACAACTTGGGTTCACATGCCTCATGTCATCACATCCTCAAAACAACCCATCCACGTCTTACATGCGGGAAATAGGATTAGAGATTGAAGTGACATGCCACGAAAGCTATAGAAGGGGAGGCAGCAGAGTTGATCTGAAGGAGTTCATTCCATTTATGTAGCATTTGCTGAATGCCTGTTTTGTGCCAGCTGCTCTGCTAGGCATTGGGGACATTGAAATGAGTAACATCTTTCCCTCTTACTCCGCCTGGATCTCTCTCTTCTCTCTATGGGCTCTTCTTTCTGCCTGGGCTAGGCAGGGAGGGGCCATCTGTACTGCTTGAGTAGTTTCAGTTTACCAGTTGGCTTGAAGGTCCAGCTACCTTCTCATGATTCCTGGGATCCAGAGGCCTCAGGCTCTCTGAGGCCCTGGCAAGAGAATGACATTGTTGCTACTATGGGTTGTTGACCTCTGTCCCTGAAGGCTGGTTTTATCCAGCAGAAGTGCACAGCCTCCTCTCCTCCTCTGAAGTGGTGTTTCCTTTAACATGATGCCCTGCCCACTCCATCTTGTAGCTGGCTATAGATGAGGGTTCTCAACTTTGAGCCAGATAATTCTCTGTTGTGAGGGCTGTCTTGTGCATTGTAGGATGTTTAGCAGCATCCTGGCCTCTACCCAACAGATGCCAGTAGGATACCAGCTCTCCCTCCAGTGCTCCCAAGTCCTGACAAAATGTTTCTCCAGACATTGTCAAATGACCCTGTGGGTGCAGGGTGGGGGTGAGGATGGGTGGGGGCGATGAAGGGGGTGAAATTGCTTTGAGTTGAGAGCTACTGCTCATGTTTCTAAGTGCTGAGATAGGGTTTTCACTTCATTGACTTCGCTTTTACCAACAGGCATGAGTTTCAAATTTAGAGAACTTAGTAAGACCAAAACACTGATCTCTTCTGTAGAATAAAAATACTGTAGTTTTTAAAACTTTTTAACTGAGAGTTTTTGCTAACTTGAAAAAATACCCTTTAATTGCTCCTCTAAAGGGCAAACAGTTCATTTTCAGAATTTGGAAAGAAGAGCAGTTCAGATGATAGCATTTTAAAGTTTATACCAAGGCATATACAGTGTTTGGCTAAGAGTGTTTGCCCTGGAATTAATTATTCAAGTCACTGAGGGGTATCAGTAGTGTTTTGTTAAGCTTGATTCCTATGATAGTCTACTTCTCTGAGAGTAGATGCCATGCCCAGTCATCTGGTCTACCAAGAGTGCCTTGAATTACAGATGCCCAGGTGGGAAGGTTAGATATATAGATGTGTGATAAAACAGAAAAAGCAAAATGTTAATTGCAGTGTGTGATGTCAGTAGATGTGATGGAGTGTGAGTGGTAACTGGAACTTCTTTCAACTTTTTCATATGTTCAGAAGTTTTCATTATAAAATGATGGCGGAGGAAAGCCTCTGGAACTGCAGGTTAGGGTGACTTCCTTTACCTCTCCGTTATTTCAGTTGGATGTGGTTCAGTTGCTTTTCTGACAATATTATAATAATTAGGTAACACAATTGGTGGTCTAAAACCCAGGCTTTAATTTTATTTGTGTCTTACTTAAAATGGTGGCTATGCTGCTGAATTAAGTGTGGGACATTTTTTAGTGAAAACCACTGTAGAGAAGTGTTATATATTATTACTATTTTTACTCACAGAGGAGTGCTTTTGAGGTGTTTTCTGGCTTCTGAAATGGGGTGGTTTCCTCAGTGTCATAAGGTTGTAGGCTTGCCCACCCCCTTATTTGCAGAGTATTATTCATTGGAAAGCATTCTTCTTTCTCTGTTTTCACAGCCTTCTCCCGTAGTCTGGACTAGGTTTTTAATAAAATGTACACCTTTATATTGTTACTGACATGTTTCTTTGTTAGTTTTAGTACTGGGTAGAGTGGTTTCTGGTATATGGTAAATAATAAATGCTTACTAAGTGAATGAGTGAAAGCTTAGGAGAAATGGAGGTAGGAATTCTTCCTCCTTTTTCTGTGAGAAATTTCTTATTGCCCCAATTTGGGATTGAATTTTTTGAATGATGTATAAATTATTTGTAGGGTTAATACATTTTTAGAAATTTTAGAGATATTCTAGGAAGATTTTTTTTTGTATGCGAACTATTTATAGTTAGAATCATGTGAGAACAGGGAGTACAGAACAGCTCCCAAGGCAAAGACAGGAGGCACTGATGCCTCTATTGCTGCCATTTTAGGAAAAGACAAGATTTCACACCTGCTATCTTTGTGGGTTTTGTCTAGTTACTTTTTCTGAAGATTAATAAAGGCTGAGTTTCTGTCTTCCTGACTAAGCTTCAGAGCACCACAAGTAGAGTGGACGCTAAAGGTAGGATCATACTTTTTTCTTACAAAAATGAGGAGCAGAGCTTTTTCTCCTTGCCTGGTAAAAATACTCATAGCAAAAAAGTTATAAACCAATTTGAAGGTTTTGGAATAAGAAAAACATGTAGGATTCCGACATCTTTTAACTACAAAGGTGCTAAAAGAGACTTGTGTTTATTCAAAGATATGAGCTTAGTTTTAATGAAATACTAAACATTCTGTTTAATTAGCTAACTTAACATTTTATAGTTGACTAA
The DNA here is from genome assembly GCF_002201575.2 of Neomonachus schauinslandi. Lineage (NCBI taxonomy): Eukaryota > Metazoa > Chordata > Mammalia > Carnivora > Phocidae > Neomonachus > Neomonachus schauinslandi. The sequence continues at coordinate 25,391,490 of NC_058411.1, read as the reverse complement.
ATTGTTATTAAAGTCCCACCAATCTGATTTTTTTCAAAGAAGTCATGACCTTTGAGCCAGAAGTGAATGAAGTCTGCAGGACTGGACAACTTTGGCCTGTAACTTGGAAGGGGAAATATTTGCTTCTACTTTCTAGCTAGCACTACATTTTGGCATGCTGTATCATAGTGTTTATGTGCAGACATGCCACAAAGTTCCCACTTTTGTTTTCACCAAATTATGCTAACGATTTTTTACATATGATTAGATTTACACAATGCAAGTCCTTCTGAGAGAGTAAATAGAATTAGCAGATGCTATCTGATGAAATAGTCATTTCCAGATACCAGTAGACTGGTGATACTTTTGTGTAATAAGCATTCTGTAAGACAGATTTTCTTTATGAAGAAAATATCTATCTCCCTTGATCATAGTCTTAAAATCCTGGTGATATTTCTATGACATTGCCATTCCTCAAATTAACTATGTATGGAGAGCTTAGACAAGTCTAATCCAAGCTTTTTCAAAAACAGTGAGTCTTCTTAAATGCTGTTGACAAAAATAGGAAATGTGTGTAAGGCTTTAGGTTACTGACGCCTTTCTTGATCCAGCAGATTTCTTTGAGTTTGCCCCCTTTGTTTAGAATATGAGGAGAGAGTGGAATCCATGCAAAAAAGGATCAAGGAAGCACTGTATCTTGTAGTACTGATAGGTGACTGGAAATGAATGGGGAAAAGAACTGATAGATTTTGTAATAAAGCAAACAGTTTTAATTTTTTAATTCTAAATACTCAAGAGTAGAACTTGTAGTACATGCAGAGCAGGGATCAGCAAACTTCCTCTGTAAAGGCCAGATAGTAAATATTCTAGGGATTTGTGTGCGATATGTTCAGTGTTGGAGCTACTCAACTTTGCAGTTGTAGTGTGAGAGCAGCCATCGATGATATGTAAATGAATAACTGTGGCTGTGTTCCAATAAAACTTTATTTATGGACACTGAAATTTGAATTTCATATCATTCCCACATGTCACAAAATGATTTTTTTTTTTTTTTTTTACCTCCAGTCATTTAAACCATAAAAATCATTCTTAGCTCACAGGTTATTGCAAAAATAGGTGGCAGGCTGTTGTTTGCTGATTCCTAAATCTCAGTTAGTGATACTGCTAACTAATAACGTATATGACATGATGGTGGGCTAAAGTATCTGTTCCATGGCCTAATGTGCTTTTTAAGCACTCCTTACTCCACTCAAGAAGAGTTAAAAAATGTCAAATTTGCTTTATCTTTGAGGCCAGATGAGGATAATAAAGTAGTAATATGAGAGAATGTGTAGTAAGACTCAAGGGAGTTAGACCACTGATACCCTTAGGAATTTGCTAAAAGCACAAAAATAACACCATTACATTCAGCAGGCACAGTTCCTTGAACTCAGCAGTAGGAAGAGTGCAGAACTCAGTGGGGATATCTTCTGGATTTAACTACAGAGCTCTTTGAAGATTCTAAATCCATCAGAATCCAGTCATAGTTTTGTGAGACATTTCTTGGAATGACACCTGAGAAAGTTCCCACTTACAAGTACAGAAGAAAATAAAATGGAAGAACCTTTAAAGAAATCGAGTACATTTTATTGGCTCTTGCTACAGCAAATTTCTTGGATCTATTCAGAGATAAACTTAAGTGAAGAAGGCATTGCTACTTAATTTAATCAGCATTCTAAGGATTTAGTGTTGGCAAGATATTTGGAAATGTTGCAAAATACAAAATATTTTCAGATTTTTGATCCAGAAATGTAGACTGTGATTTTGCCAAGCCTATTCCTTATGCAATACGATGAGAATGTTTCTTCCTTGCTTTGGTTTCTTCCATCTTGTAGAGTAGGTGAAAAAAATTGGCTAGCGTGGAAGGAAACACTCCCACTTAAGAAAACAGTTCATACTGTAAAGAATAGAGAAATTTTTCTTGAACCAGATCAGTCAAATTTAATGAAGATTAGGCAAAAGAAATGCAGCATCAGAAGAGGCAGAATCAATTGTTAGTGATAGCTCGGGAAATGCAGCCAGTTGAACAGAATTCTATAGGGCAAAAGTTTTATTTCAGGGGGTTCAAATGGAGTTTGTTCTTATATTTTTATTTTTAACCTTCTGTTTTGAAAATGAGTGTTGTTGTACCCACTTCATATCAGCAAGACATTAAATTTAGAAAACATAACTTTGGTCATACTGACTGTTTTTCTGTTCATGGATTTTTGTTAGCTGTTGTGTAAATGGGGAGAAAACTTGATAGATGTTAGATGTCTTAAAGTTGGATAGCTTCATTTGAAACTGATATTTGACAGTATTTATAAATAAAATGGGTTGATAAATGTGTAAATTTGTGGTGTTTGATATACCCAGACCGGTTGAGATTACTTCTGTGAGCCTTAATAAATAACTTTCTAATGCTAACCTAACAGGGTGACTTTAGATGTTTATGAAGTACTTTGAAATATAAGCAAAGGTTTTAGAGTTTTCCTTTTATTTTTATGGGAGAATGAGCTCTCCTCTTTGGCCTGATTATGAAATTTACATTTGTGACTGGCTAATGAGCTGGAGTGAAATCAGGGAAACTTGGGGTGTTAGATTTGAAAATCAGAGCGGGCACTGCTGTGTTTTTCACAGGAGCTGACGTGTTCTCTTGTGTTTGACTCTTTTTTCCAGTGAAACCAGCAGTGTGTGTAGCAGCAGTGACACAGGGCTCTTTACCAACGATGAAGGACGGCAAGGTAATCTTGACCCCAGCTTTGGGCTGTTGGTTCGGTATTTCTGGGGAGGTTTTAATGATTAGAGGAGTGACTCACTTGAGAATATGGTGGTGGTTTATGGCAGTGGTTCTCAAACTTTAGAGCATTTAAAGGCCACCTCTTAAAATTCCTGAGCTCCTAGAAATCAAATAGGTCTAAGTTGGCCCCTGGAATCTGAATTTTTCATAAGTGCCTGCAGTGATTTTTATGCAGGTAGTTCAGACTTTGAGAATCATTGATTAGGGGAATATAGTGTCAAGGATGGGACTTTAGGAAGTTGCTAATTTTATTAGAACCAAAAAACACTTAATCTGTCATTTAACATTTAACATTTAATCTGTCATTTTCCTAAGGCCCAGCACTTAATCTGTCCACACTTTCTTAAACCTCTGGATAATTATACATCATTGTAGCTTTCCCTGGCTCCCTTTCTGTTGGGCAGCCTTCTGTAACCTCCGTTTTCTCTCTGGTCTCTGATAACCATTCTTTCTCCTTGCTGCTTCAGGTTTAGGAAGGGTAAAGATTCCCCACTGCGCTGGTTCCAGGGTGCTTCACCATCCCTTGTTGGTTCTGTTAATACCGTCTACACTTTTGTAAAGAGTCACTTCATTAAAGTCTCAGTTATCCCATTTAAATGTGTGTGCGTTTCCTGAGGATTCCGACTGATAAACATTCAGTGTAGGTCTCATCTCCTAGAACCCTTACTCTTTCTTTCTCTATACTTAGTGCTTTCTTACCACTTACCATATGATGTTATTGTTTATAGATGTGTGTCTTTTCCACTGAAGCCTTCCAAGGCAGGAATTTTTTTTTATTATTTGAAACTACAGTGGGTAACACATTGCCTGGCATATGGTAAACTCTTTAATAATTAGTTACTGGGAAGGCCAGATAAGGGGGAAATTCTCCTTTTTCTCCCTCAAACAGAATTAGACCTAGAACCTCAGATTATAAAACAGCTAACCCTGTTTTGGTTAAAGCAGGAGGAGCAGGAAGTCCGGAGCCTGACTCATCAGCCTCTTCCTTATTCTCTGGCAGTAGTCTTTTGGGGGAGCCACTGCATCATGCATCCTAGTGAACCCAGGGTTGGGGACTACTGGTCTAGATGACTTCACAAGGTTTCCTCCAATTCAGTGAGTCCCTTTTTATATTGCCAGAAATCTTGAGTGAATGCTTAAGAACCAAAAAAATGCCATTATGGGATGCCATTAGTCTTCAGGAAGTATGATCTAGCTAACTATACTGTTTTAATAAATGGCCTAAGGAATGCTTACGAATAAGAAAGGAATTAATATATTGACATGCAGAGAAACTAATCATTGTTAATTCTAAAGCCTGTCTTTAGTTCATCTTGTGTACATGGTTTGGTGAGGGTAGTGATTCTCAAAATGTGGTCCTGAAGTCAGCTTAGCATCACTTAGGGAACTTGTTAGAAACGTAAATTTTTGATCCTTCCTGGACCAGAATCAGAAACTTTTGGGGGTGGGGCCCAGCAGTCTGTGTTCTGATGACACTTTCTGCTCCTTTTGATGTACACTGAAGTTTGAGAACCACTGTTCTAGAGAAACAGCTGTTGGTGGTGTGTTTTTATAAGGGAACACTTTGAGTAACTTTTTTACGGGCATTTTCATTTTCCCTTTTAGAGATCTCCAACGTGAGTTAAGAGTTATCATTATCCTGGCCCATGTTAGTGGCCCATGAATCTGATACTTCATGTGCTTAACATGGCCTGAGCAGTTTTCCTTGGGATCCGGCATACATTAGAGAATGAATGCACCATGAACTCTTTAGATGTTCTTGTAGAAATTCCCTTCATCCTTGCTATTTTGAAAGGAGTATGGAGTGACAGACCTAAAGTTATCTGTCGTACTACTTTTTGTGGGCAGGAACAAGTTCCGTTGCAAACTGAGATGCTGTCATCCTAGCCAGTAGAAAGAGGTTTGAGCCAAGAGTCTGGCTATATGGGTCTAGTCTTGACTTTGTCATTGATGAAGAGTCTGGCCTTGGGCAAATGGTGTAACTTTATGACAAGCCTTGGGGGATTTTATTGCTTGTCCCTGTGGTTAGTTTTTTCCTGGTTGCTTGGATTGCTAATGTCAAGATGATTTTTCTGTCCCATTAATGGGGTACCAAGGAAGAATTGAGGTATGGGTATACATTTTTAATTCACCTATTATGAGAAATGCAAATATAACATCCCTCTGGAATAGCTAGTTTTGAATCGAGAAACATTTGTGGGCTGTGAACCCCCAAGTCCATTTATATCACAGAAGGGTACATAAGAGGCAACTTATTTTTGTGTCAAAGGCTTTGGAGTTAGTCAGGCTTTGGGTTCACATCTTGGCTTCATCATTTACTAACTTGATCTTGCCTTCTCTGGGCTTTAATTGCCTCATTTATAAGTTGGAATTAGTGTAGGGTTTAGAAGAGATAGCATACTGACAGATTTCTAGCATGGACCCTCACAGGTGGTAAGGGTTTAGTAAATGGTAGCTTTATTAGTTTTTTACTCTCAAAAAAAGACCAGTGTACCACAGTATGACATTTATGTGAAACTAGTTTCATACTCTAGTTTTCATCATAATATAGGTAAGAAGGTTCAAAACAATTTTTTTGTACTTTGATTTTATTTAAAAAGTATGATCAGATCTATAGCTCTGAGAAATCATCTTCCCATTTGGTATTCCATAGAACATGTTAAAATTCCAACTTACGATACCATCTTTTTACTTTAGGGGATGATGAGCAGAGTGATTGGTTCTATGAGGGAGAATGTGTCCCAGGATTCACTGTCCCTAATCTTCTGCCGAAGTGGGCTCCTGATCATTGCCCTGAAGTAGAAAGAATGGATTCTGGACTGGATAAACTTTCCGATTCCACATTCCTTTTACCTTCTCGACCAGCTCAAAGAGGTAAGTTCTGGAGACCAAAATATACTTCACATTTTTATGGTTCTCTTTGGAGAGAATCATCCCATGGCAAGCATACTCATGCCTCTAAGCATGCATTAACTCTGAATTTTGGAGCTAGTCCAGGGATTTTTCTAGAAGATTCAAGGGTGAGTCTCAAAGCTTGAGGTTCTCCATTCGTACCTAAAGCAACCCGTGGAGACTCTTGGGATATCTGTTAGCAGGACATTCCTTCAGCTTGCTATTGCCATTTGTGCCAGATTTAGGAAGCCTAGCAGCGTGTCACTGCTGCTTACCTGCTGTGAAACCGATGGGCTATGGAGTGCTCAGTGGGAGCCTGAAGTATTGGATCTTGGAAGAGAACACATTTCAGTAAGAACATTCACATACAGGGTATAATGACTTTTTTAATTGGATGATTTTAAAATAATTCATTAAATAATTTTATTTTATTCTATTATTGTGGACTTAAACACAAGTACATCCTTTCCCTTTGCTTTTCCTTTACTTATGATATAGCAGGGTAGAGTGGAAGGAGCCTAGGACAGGGGGAAGGAACTGGGGTGATAATACTCTCAGGTACTGTCTTCTAGCTCTGACTATGACAGAGTCACTTCATTTCCTTGGGACATGGGGGTCATCACTTAAAATAATTGCGGCTTTGAGCAAACTGTTTCAGAGGTTTCTTTTAGCTCTATAAATTTATGATTCTGCGGTGCCCAGTAATCAATCAGTCAGTTATCAAGTATTTGTTGGGCATCTGTTGGTGGACAGAATTATGCCCAGGGCTGTAAACTCCTATAGCATTTTGTTTTGATAAATTTGGGTGATTGAAAGTCCTTCTCAAAACAGTTGGCTCTTGGTAAAGATTATTGCCTGGCTGAAGCACATATTTGCTATCTTAATAAGGTGCATCAAACATTTCAGCGACAATTTCTGAAAGTTCTTTATGGACCACTTAAAATGCACACAAATAAGAACAGGAAGAACAATTTAAAATGGCCTGTAATTCCATACCCAGAGACAGTGTCATTGATAACACTTGGGTGTGGATTCTTCCAGTTGTATTTTTTATGTATAAAATATATACAGCAATTAGAAAAATGGGATTATACTATACAGGCTATTTTTACTATTATTCTATGACTTAAATGTTTTTGAAATAAGCATTTAATTTATAATTAGAAATTGTTGATAATGCCTTTTATTTTTGTAGTGTTTTCAGTTTATAAAGTACCTTTGCTGTGCTATTTCACTGAGTCTTCACATCAGCCCTGGATGATAGGACTGAGCGAGTGATTATCCCTCCTTTCTAGGTGAAGATGCCTAGGTCAGAGGTAAAGACACACACACTTAAGATCATACTGCAAAGACATGAGAATAATAAATCCTTGGCAAAAAGACTAGTGATAATAGTTTAAGAGTCAGTCTAGTAAGATCCTGGGGAGGAGGGCCTTTGGTGTACTAGAAGCCTACCATTGCTAATAAATCTTCTGCATTCCGTTTCTGAGGACTTTCTTCTTTTTTTTAGGGTACCATGCCCGCTTGAATCGTCTGCCTGGAGCTGCAGCTCGATGCCTCAGAAAGGGCCGAAGAAGGCTTGTTGGGAAGGTAACCACTCTTACTGTCTACTGGGCTCACTGGGAGACTGGGAGGACAGGATTCCCTGTGGGATTTGTGTACCCTGTTGATAAGCAAAGGTGCTGCAGAATTCCTTGGAGTAAATTAAGCCAACTGAAATATTTTGCAAATTCACAAGAGTGAACCTTAATGGAGGCTATAAATGGATACACACATAAAAGATGAAGCTTAACTCGTACAGAAGTTTTGACAAAGCAAATACTGTTATGACAGTTTGTCTATAAATCTACAGGCCTGCTCTTTTCCCTTCTATTCTTTTGATTAACCTTATATTATTATTGTAGAAGTTAAAATACTCTTGGCTTCTTTATTAACTCCTAAATTCATGAATGCTTCTTCTGTCCTCACTTTGGTCTTTTATTCTAGAATTCATTAAAAAGTAAAAAACTGGAAAGAAAACCTGTTATCGGGTGCCTGGGTGGCTCAGTTGGTTAAGCGACTGCCTTCGGCTCAGGTCATGATCCTGGAGTCCCTGGATCGAGTCCCACATCGGGCTCCCTGCTCAGCAGGGAGTCTGCTTCTCCCTCTGACCCTCCCCCCCTCATGTGCTCTCTCTCATTCTCTCTCTCTCAAATAAATAAATAAAATCTTTAAAAAAAAAAAAGAAAACCTGTTATCAGATTTCAAAAGCTTCTCCTTGGCCACATGGGAGGACTCTCCATGTTCAGTTCTGCCTTTGTCAGGGACTGTACTGGGCACTCAGTTCATTTAGTCCTCTTAACAACCTTATAGAACAGGTGATATTCCCACTTAGCAGATGAGGAAAACTTGGGTTCAAAGAAGCTAGGTAATGTCTAATATTACCCAGATAGAAGTTGCAGAAGAGAGGATTGAACCCAGCTGTACTTCTCTTTTATCTTTTAAAATTATTAATTTTTTTGAAGATTATTTATTAGTTTGAGAGAGAGCACAAGTCGGGGGGAGGGGTAAAGGGAGAGGGATGAGCAGACTCCTCCTGAGCAGGGAACCGCTCGATCCCAGGATTCTGGGATCATGACTTGAGCCGAAGGCAGACACTTAACTGACTCACCCAGGTGCCCCTAAAAATTACTTTAATTTTTTACTCTAGCTTTGAGATTGAAGGTAGGTTAAGACTGGGGCTCATACCTAGTTAGAGAGGATGGTGGTGGGCAAAGGGCAATTTCAGAGCATTAATGCGTTCATTGCATAAACATTTAGAATGCCTGCTATGTGTCAGGCTCTGTGCCAGGCCAGGTACATAGTGATCACAGCCACAGCCTGGCTACCCTCAGGGGGCTACTGTTTTGTAGTTGAAATAAGGAACCGTTTTCTGAAATTTTAGCTATGTAAAAGAAATGAAGCTATTTATTTCCAGGTGAACTCAAATATTTTTAATCTTTAAATTCAATTTCAAATCTCTTTAATTAGAAAGACATTTGATTATTGGAAGAATGATACCTTTTTTTTTTGCCTCATTGATTTCACAGACATTAAAATGCTGCTTTCACTGTTCTGGGAGCTTATTCTTAGTTAACAGGACAGCTAATAGGGTAGGAATACGTAAGGTGGAGGGAGGCAGGAGGTTGGGAAGAGGGAACAGAGAGATGGTTTTACTTTTTCTCTTTGTCAGTTAGACTTGAAAGATAATGTTCTACCTACTATCTACCTTACTTTGTTTCAGCTCCTGTAAAATAAGAGCCTTCCATTTCCATGGAAGTAAATCAGTTTGTCTTGAAGGCTCCCTTTAGCTTGCCTGGAAGGAAACTCTAGGGCCTATTGGATGTGCGACTAAGAATTTCAAATGAATAGGATAATATTTACTTGTTTAATTCATCTTCATCACCTTAAAGGGATATTTGTCATTTGTAGCAGAGGTCAATGTTCTGCCCCCCTTCTTTCCCCTCCCCCACCTCTCTTCTCTTTTTCTAAATTGTAATCATAAATAATGAGTTTCATTCACAGCTCCCTGCCAGCGAGCTGCTAATTACGCAAAGTACTGCTTGTAATTTACACAGTAATAAACTGTAAATTTAAACATTACGGCACTTTAAGTTAATAATTTTTCTGCAGTAACAAATAGCTCATTTTTCACCTGTCCTTTCCCTTGGCCCCGCTATTATGGCTGTGTCTGTGACCAGGAGGCATGTGCGTAATGGATGAAGAATGTGAAGAATACAGTATGTGAAACCTTTTCACTTAGCGCCACTCCCGCCCAGAATCTGACCTCAAATTAATTTTTCCATAGTCAATTGTACCCAAATATTTTAGGCTAATCCACACACAAATGAATACCGATCATAATATTTGCCCAGTAACACATGTGTTTGAGTAACAGGCTTCACGTTCTTGACATTCATGCCCATGACTTACGCGCGCTCATCTTAACATTTACTCTGATGTGCGTAACTCTTATTCATGTCCCATTGGTGCGCTTCGCCAGGTACTGTGATAGACGTTCATTGTAAATGTACTCAAGTTAAGTAAAGGGTGAGTGCCTTGTGCCATTTTTCAGTTTTTTGGAGATGATTAGTTAGTTTCTGAATTGCTTGTGGTGTTATGGGTAAGATTTCATATTACAGTCTTAAGAACCCTAAATTTAAGAACCAATTTGTATAAACTTCTGTTTTACTTTAAGAGATGATGCTTAAGAGATAAGACAGGGTAACAGTTTTTGTAAGTTACAAAATTCCTTTAATATGTGTACATTTAGTCAGCAGATGTGAGGACTGGGTAAATTTCCCATTATGAAGGCTATTGGGGCTGTAATCGTATGATCTGGGAGGTTGGTATGCAGCCTGTTAAGTTCTGTATACTTTAATAACTCACTATTGGGTGCCTGGGTGGCTCAGTTGGTTAAGCGACTGCCTTCGGCTCAGGTCATGATCCTGGAGTCCCGGGATCGAGTCCCACGTCAGGCTCCCTGCTCAGCAGGGAGTCTGTCTCTCTCTCTGACCCTCCCCCCTCTCATGCTCTCTATCTCATTCTCTCTCTCAAATAAATAAATAAAATCTTTAAAAAACAAAAAACAAAAAACTCACTATTAAAATGCTATCTATAGTAAACAAGGTTTGTAATGACTTTTTTGGAACACTAGAGAAAAATAAGTCTAGAATAATGTAACACTTTTAAGATAAATTCCCATAAAAAGAAATAAACTTGCTGTTGGATTTTAAGATTGACATTTGACATGTGCCTTTGAGGTTGCTGGCACAGTTACGGGAAAGTGTGAACTTCATATCAGATCATACTTTATTTGTTTCTGTGGTTAGATGACACTCTTGTCTTCCTTGCCTTTGCAGGAGACCAGCATAAGTACTGAGAGAATAGGCCACATCATTAGTGACCCTCGGCAGAAGGAGTAAGTGCTTATATATTTACTCATTATCCTAGCCCATTCCTTGGAGTAGGAGGCAGAGGGAAGTTTTACAAAGGAACCTAGAATTCTGAGCTGAATGAGATCTTGAAGATTTGTACTTTACAACAGTTAACATGGCTAATGCTCTAATCTCATGAGAGTGATTTTTTTTCCCTTTCTAGACTAATTTTTATTTCTTTGCTGTTTATATGTATAGATGCTGCTTTATAAAAGTAGCCTCCAATTAGGATGTTACTATTTATTTATTTATATTGATTGGGATTGATGTATAACTTTACATAAGTTTCAGGTGTAGAACATTGTAATTCAATATTTGTGTCCACTACAAAGTGATCATCACCATAAATCTAGGTGCCATACTTCAGCCTGAAATGGAGCCCTTTCACCCACCCCTCAACCCCCTTCTCTCTGGGACCACCAATCCATTCCTTGTATCTATGAGTTTGTTTTGTTTTGTTTTATTCTTTCATTTGTTTTGTTTTTAGCTTCCACATATAAATGCTATCATACAGTATTTGTCTTCTCTCTCTGACTTATTCATTTAACCTAATCCCTCAGGGTTCATCCATGTTGTCACAAATGGCAAGATTTCCTTCTCTTTTATGATGGAGTAGTATTCCATTGTGTGTATGTATATTTATGTATACACCACATGTTCTTTATCCGTTGATGGACACTTAGGTTGTTTCCATATCTTGGCCATTGTAAATAATGCTTCAGTGAACATAGAGGTGTATATATCTTTTCAAGTTGGTGTTTTCATATTCCTTGGATAAATATGCAGAAGTGGAATAGCTGGATCATATGATAGATCTATTTTTAATTTTTTGAGGAATCTCCATACTATTTTCCAGAGTGGCTGCACCAGTTTACATTCCCACCAACAGTGTACTAAGATTCCCTTTTCTTCACATCCTCAACAACACTTGTTATTTCTTGTTTTGTTGATAATAGCCATTTTAACAGGTGTGAGGTGATACCTCATTGTGGTTTTGATTTTCATTTCTCTGAAATTAGTGATATTGAGCATCTTTTCATGTGCCTGTGGGCCTGTATGTCTTTGGGGAAATGTCCTTCATGCCCTCTGCCCATATTTTAATTGGATTGTTTGGGGTTTTTTATTGTTGAGTTATATGAGTTCTTTATATATTTTGGATGTTAATCCTTTATCTGATACATGATTTGCAATATCTTCTCCCATTCAGTAGGTTGCATTTTTGTTTTATTGACAATTTGCTGCACAGAAGCTTTTTAGTCTGATGTCCCATTTATTTTTGTTTTGTTTCCCTTGCCTTTGGAGTCAGACAAGCCTCCCCCCCCCCCAAAAAAAAAATCAAAAGAGACCCATGACAAGGAGCTTACCACCTATGTGTTCTTCTAGGAATTTTATGCTTTCAAGTTCTACATTCAAGTCCTTAATCCATTTATTTTGAATTAATTTTTGTGTATGGTATAAGATAGTGATCTAGTTTTCTTCTTTTGTATGTGACTGTTCAGTTTTCCCAACATCACTTATTGAAGAGACTGTCTTTTCCCCATTGTATATTCTGGCCTCTTTTGTAAATTAATTGACCATATTTGCATGGGCTCTCTCTTCTGTTCCATTAATCTGTGTGTCTGTTTTTATGCCCATACCTTAGTATTTTGGTTACTATAGCTTTGTAGTATAATTGGAAACCAAGGAGCATGATACCTCCAGCTTTGTTCTTTCTCAAGATTGCTGTGGGTATTCGGGGTCTTTGTGGTTCCATACAGATTTTTAGAATTATTTGTTCTGGTCCTGTGAAGTATGCCATTGGGACTTGAATCTATAGGTTGCTTTGGGTAGTATGGACAGTTTAACAGTGTTAATTCTTCCAGTCCATAAGCACGGAATATCTTTCCGTTTATTTGTGTCTTCAGTTTCTTTCATCAGTGTCTTGTAGTTTTCAGTGTCCAGGTCTTTCACCTCCTCGGTTAAATTTATTCCTGGGTATTTTATTCTTTTTAATATAATTGTAAATGGGCCTATTTTCTCATTTCTCTTTCTGATAGTTCATTATTAGTGTAGAGAAACACAACAGATTCTGTACGTTGATTTTGTATCCTGCAGCTTTGCTGAATTCATTTATCAGTTCTAACAGTTTTTTGATGGAGTCCTTAGGGTTTTCTATGTATGGCATCATGTCATCTGCAAACTGATAGTTTTACTTCTTCCTTTACAGAATGTTATATTTTAAGCTAATTTTTCTGTCTCTTAAAATTTTTTTGTTCAAAATGCCTCTGTATTCTCCTATAGGCTGCTTTTCCCATTTTTAGACCTCTGTCTAAAGAAATATCTTTTTGTCTTCACTACTGTGGACATGCAACTGGAAAGCCTGTGTTATAGGAAAAGTATTGCCCCCCCTTTCTTGTGACAGCCTTGTCCCCTAACATGATTGGCTATTTGATGTCTCCTGTGTGCTTCGTGGTTAATATCTAGTTGTGATCCTATACTCGTTAGCCTGGTCAAATTTGTCGTTTGTGAGTATGTTTTGTGTTCTTGTTGAATTTGGGGATCCTGTTGTCACTACACAGGTGAGAGTATTTTGGTGGGTTTGTTTTTAGAGAGTCCAGTGTTTTACATTTCATTATAAGGCTTTTTCCTTTGAAGAGTTATTTTTCACAAAAAACGTTTGTGTACATTTACCATCCCTCTCCTTTTCTCCTCCAGTTCCTTCTTTTCCCCAGTTCTTTCTTCGTCTTCACTCGGTTACCCCAGCATCTTTTTTTCTGCTCCTCCCCTATAATTTCCAATTGCTTCTTTTATTGTTTTCTTTCTGTTGTTCTCTCCTTCTCTTTAGTTTCTGGTTACCGTCAGCTGGGAAAAGAGAACGAAATCAGGTAAGATCGCTTTTCTTTGTCATCTTTATTTTATCATTTGATCTCCTTTTCTTTAGAAAGAATAAAGCATTGGCTTCTGATTTTCCTCACATTTCTGCTTGTGCACATGAGGTAAGGTCCTATGTTATGGTTTTTTTAGAGGACTGTTGTCTGAGATTATCTGATACTATAAGAACTGTAGCTAATTCCCCTTTTTAGGTTCAACTGTGGTGTTTTTTTTTCTGTTTATTACTTGTAATGCATATTTCATAGGGATCCTATTTTTATTTTAGTTTTGAACTTTGCAGTAAGAAATCAGAATGAACCTCGTTGGGTTTATGGTTCAGTTCAGCACCAGCATCGTATACTGAGAAGTACAGTGGTGAGATCTGAGCATAAGAAACAGGAGGGAGGGCTGCTGGGAGTGAGCCTTGCCCTCTTAGTCTCTTAGTCTCTTCCCTGGCTGCCCCTGGAGAGGGCCCTTGGCAAATCTAGGCCTTTATAGGGGTCATAATTTAAAAATTAACTGACGGTGGCTATCAGTATGTTCCTTTAATGTTTGAAGCTTTTGATTTTTGTGGGGATAGAGGTTGCTTTATCTCGATTAGGTATAAAATAGGTGAAGACTGGTAGGTAGAAATCTCAGGCGTCCTGTTGCTCAGCGGTTTTTATTTTGTGTTTTTATTCCTTAGGACTTACTAAATTGATGTACAGTTTAGACTTGGAACCTTCCTTTTGAAGTTACTATTTCAAAATGAACTAGAGCAGTGGCACATCTAACTGGTGTGTGCTTATGAGATGATTTTAGATGGTGTGTGGACATATGAGTGATTATTACTTTAAGTTTTAATTTGTATTAGAAAAAAAAATCATTCTATCAATCTTGTTGTTCCATAGAAAGAGTAAGGACAAGGTTGAGTAAAAATAATTGGTATGAAGAAAAATATTGAGTAAATATAGTGCAGGTGGTGGGCAGGTACAAAGTCATTAAGGTGGTATGTGAGAGACAGGAAGCCAGGGTACTGATTATGTTTGCATCAGAGGATCAAGAGGCAGAAGAGGGCCTATGGTGATCATCTAGTCCAGATCTCTTACTTACAAATAAGAGTTAAACGATTTGCCCAAAGTCAGACTTCTTTGTAAGTTCTTTTGAAATTACCATTTAGAGTTCCGGTCTTAAGATACATTTAGTACTGAAATTTGGGGGAAGGATTATTTATTCTGGGAGAAGTCCATAGAAAGCTAGAAAACAGAAAGTAAGGTATTTCTTCTATATTGTATCCGAGTTTGATCCTCACAACCACCTTTTGAGATAAATAGAAGTTTTACAGAAGAGAAATTGGAATTATAAACTGAAAGCAGTATTTAATTTAGCCCCCACAGCAATCCTGTAAAATAGGTAAGATAAGCAGTGCATCCATTATACAGATGAGGATAGTAAAGCTCAAAGAAAGTAGTATTTTTTAATGTATGGCAACTCAGGGATAGACTGGAATTAAATGTTAGGTATTCTTAATCTAGTTCTGTTTCTACTAACAATGGCTGCTGGTATGTGTTAACCAGTTATTTACTGGAAACATTGACCAGGATAAGGAAATAAAAAAGTAATTTCATGCTAGTTTTCTTAGGAACAAGGGCTAATAATCAATAGCGTAAGTTCCTGTTATGTCAAATAGAAAGTACTATCTTCTGCCATTTAAGTAATTGTCATGTATTAGAAGTTTTTAAAAATTGTTATTTACCAAGGAATAGCCTTTTTTGAGGTGTGTGGGATCAGTATGCTATATTCATGGTTGCAACTTTACTGAATGGTGTCTGCGGTATGGTAAAAGAGTCAAACGGTCAAAGGGGCAAAGGAATCAAACAGCAGGCCACTCTAGGATCAGGTCTTTTTCATATAAGCTTTTCTAAAATAATCTCATTTATTCCTGCAGTTTAATCCCCTGTCTCCCCTTTACTCCTTGGATGTTCTCACTGACGCTTCTCACCGAAGATGTTCACCAGCACACTGCTCTGCCAGGTAATTGTCTTCTGGTGGCGGTTTTCTTCCACACAATGCCCTTTCCTTTATAACACTCTTCAAGTTATAAAGTATATTTGTATATAATATCCAATTTGATCTTTCAACAACCTTTAGAGACCAGTAGATGTTTTACAGATACAGAAACCAAGGCAGTGTTGAAGTATCTTTCCTATGATCACATGGCTAGTATGTGATTTAAGTCGCAACTGTGACCTAAGTCTTCTGACTTGTATTAGAGCATGGATTTTTTTTTTGTTTTTTTGACAACATGGGGCTTGAATTCACAACCCTGAGCTCAAGACCTGAGCTGAAATCAAGAGTCAGATGCTTAACCAGCTGAGCCACCCAAGTGCCCCTATCTCTTCTGACTTGTATTTCCTATTTCTTCGGCTAAAAGCCCCATCTTCAAAGAACATTACTAATGGTCCTTGCCTTGACCTACAAAATTCTGCGTAATTTGCCTTCTGCCTGCATGTCCAGCCTCCTTTCCTATACTTCTTTCTCCTCACTAGGGTAGAGGTCCAGCTGTGCCAGGGAGCTCAGCTCCATTTTGTTCATCAAAAATAGCAACCCTTTTCTGCCCCTGAACCTTCACACTTGTTCCCTTTGTCTGGAGTCCCATGCTAAGCCTCTTCTCACGGTTGGCTACTTCTCATCTCAACTCAGAGAGGATCTCTCAGACCATCCTATCTAAAGAGGCCACCTCCACTGCTCTCTGGTCATCGATTTCTTTCCCCTAAAGCTTTATCACAGTCTATAATGAATATGCTTGTTGGGTTCCCCCCCACAACTTTTTTCTCCTGTCTCACTAGGATATAAGCTTCATAGTGTGGGGACTTTGTTTTGTCTTGTTCCCTGATAATATCCCCAGCACCTAACATAGTGTCTGGCACTTACTAGACATTCGGTATGTATTTGTTAGATGAATCCTTTGCCAGTGTGGCAGAGTGAATCCTGCATTTTTCAATAGAAATTCTCTGGAGTTCGATGACATGGGAAGTAAACATGGTGTTATTGGTAGCATCCCCTAGCAGGGTTATTGTGCACAAAGGAGGAGCTGATAGGCTGAACCATAGAACTTTTATTATTTCTAGGGGCACAAAGGATTTCTTTCCAAGGTTCTGATATGGTGGGGTTTTTTTTGTTTTTTGTTTTCCTTTTGTTAATTCATTCTTAAGTGGGTATGTTCATAGATTGGTGTGCAAGCACAGGAAATTATCCTTTCACAGATCCAACGAGAACTTCCACTATGGGCTGTAATAATAAATTCTGCCCCATAACCTGTTGCCAACTGCCAAACCTTCTACTGGACAAGTAGTAATAAAGTAATAAATTACTTCTATAAGGCCTTCTATTCAGTAGTGTGCTGTTTGTTCATCATTCACTCACTCAGCACTTGCTGACTCCGTACTGTGCACCAGACTCTTTGTTCAGCTACTACTCTCAGGAGCTTCCATTCTCTTGAGAAAGCCAGGCATGGAAATCAGCAGTACAGTGTAAAGTGACAGGTGTGTAAAAATGTACACTAGAATGATACAAAGCCCAGAAGAGAGGTTCAGGGAAGTTTTCTTAGAGGTGGTGATTCTCAAGCTGTCTTGAAAGACCCAAGATTTCAATGCATTGGAAAGCAGTCCTCCAGCTTTTTGTCTTAATCCCACATGAAATAATGGCTATGTATACTCTTTGGGAAGATTATATGAGTAGCACCATATCCTGTCAGATGCAAAAAGTGGATTCTTTGCCCTCCTCTCTTTAGCTCTGTTACCTAAAGCTGTGCCTTTACTGTGCTGAGATCAGTATCCCTGCTTTTATCAGGTTTCCTGTTGCTTCTAAAGCCTCATCCTGACTGGAGTGGGCGTCAGCTTTTTGTTTCGTTATGTATCTTACTATCCACGTCATTGTCTTCGTTCTCCTGCTGGCGGGGCTTGTGGTCAGACTTGGAAATGTAAGAAAGTCTAGGCTGTGCTTCTAGTGCAGTCAGCTCTAGGGAAATATTGCTTATTGCTTTAGACCATTGCTACAAACAAGGTGAGAGAATGTGGACAATTCTAGCTCATCTTTGTCCTTCTAGATGTCATTCCCAGGGCAGTGGATACAGAGTGGGTTGCATTCTTTGGGGGTAGGGGATTACTTTTTTTTTTTAAGGTTTTATTTATGTATTTATTTATTTATTTATTTATTTGACAGAGACCTAGAGAGAGAGCACGGATAGGCAGAGCGGCAGGCAGAGGGAGAGGGAGAAGCAGGCTCTCCGTGGAGCAGGGAGCCTGACGCGGGGCTCCATCCCAGGACCCTGGGATCACGACCTGAGCCGAAGGCAGCCGCTTAACCGACTGAGCCACCCAGGCGCCCCGGGGAAGCCATTTTTTAAATTTCAGTTTATCTGATCCTTAAAAAATGGTTTTTTGTTGTAATTGTATATAGAGACATCCAGTAGCACATATTTTTGTTTTATGTATATGTATTACATACATAAAGGGTGTTTGTGCAAATGTTTTACTCATGAGGGAGCAGTCAGTAAAGTTTGGCAACCATGGCTCTGTGGGAAATGGTCCGCACAAGCGACCTCTAAGCAATTTTTAGAAAATGTGGGTGCTGAAACCCTGAGCCCTCAGGGCATCCTCCCACTCCTTTGAAGTTGGGGAGGGGGGTGGTCCCTGCCCAGCAAGGGGTCAGTTGAGAAGGAGCCATTTAGCTCGGGTGTGGCTGAAGGATAAGATGGGCTTCGGAGCTGGATGGTTGGCTTTGAACAGAGTGGACACTGTTTAACAAAGCCTGGTGTCTAGCAAGGAATGTTAAAGAGCCATGGTGGCAGGGAAAAGGCAGGTGAATGACTGTATTAAAAACTGTTTCGAATGGAAATTTTATCTTTTTCTTGTTCCATTTTATTTGTAGTAGGAAAAGATTTCTTTCAAAGCGTCTGGGCAGCCTTGGGAATTTCACACCTATCATTAGAACGGGGTGTGTGTGTGTGTGTGTGTGTGGTGACTATGTTATCATTAGTGGTATAATTTTATTTTGCGAAGAGAGAAGTGTTTCCTGTTTTATCACAGCTTTCCCCGAGGAGGGCTGGTGTATTAATTTGCTGTATTGCCTCCTGGCTGTTCCCAGGCTGTTTTTCCTCTTCATCATGGAATTTTTAATGGCCCTGGTGCCTCTTGGGAAGCATGTGAGGAAGAGTTCCTCAGGGAGTGCTTCCCTTTTTTCACATGCCTATAATTACTCTCCTTTAAGAGCACAAAGAGTTTGATAATCATGCCTGAACTGTGAAGGTTTCCTCTTGACGGGTTACTGAGCTGAGGCTGCTTCCTGCCTGGACATCCCTGTTCCGGTGACCGGAACACTCAGCTGCAGGAGACTGAGGACCTCTCAACCACTGTCTCACTGCTGGAGCCAGTCAGCTCTGGTTCTCACATTGAGGCCTGGGGCTCACTGGGGGGGCATGAGTGACCTCAAGGACTCTCATGTTTAGTGTTTAATTGCTATAAACAAGGAAATGATGGGACCGTGATTTTAAGAGAACACTTTATTGATGTATCATTTTAATACAGCCCCAGATGGCAGGTGCACTGGATGGGCAAGGGAGTCTGTGGTCTTTGTACCACCTAATAGATTTGTGGGTTATGAGGTTTTCAGAACTACCACTCTAGAAATACTTAAATTTGGTGTTTTTCAACTCTCACTGCACTTTTGAATCACCTGAGAAGCTATAAAAATATAGCCATGCTGAGCCCCACTCCAAAGATTCTGACTTAACTGATCTGGGATGAGGCCCAAGCATTGGCATTATTTTTAAGTTCCCAGGTGACTCGAATACACAGCCATGGTTACGAACTGTTGCCCTAAATGCATATGATTTTATGGCTGGTGCTTTGTAATTTTCTTAATAGGAAATCCTGTTTTGTAATCAGCATGAGCTCTGTGATTTGGTATTGGGTGCGTGAGTTCTTGTGGGACGTGGAATGCTGGACTTCAGTTTGGAGGACTTCTGAAGTGAAGAAGAGAATGTCACTGTCTAGCACAGTGCCCGGCACATAGTGATTCACTGATGGGCGGACTTGCTGGGTAGGTGTTGGGATAGTTGGCAGGGTGCATGGATGAACTTCGTAAACCAGCTGTTTTGGTTTGGTTGTTTTGGTTGCTGGTATTGGGATGTTGTATTAAAGTAGTAATACTTGTTACCGGCCTTAGGAATTGCTGCTGCTCAAGCAGCAGATGGTGTGATTGGTGTTTGGGTAGCCGCAGTGGTATTGCTGTCAAGGACACAGTTCTAGAATGGTAATAAGGAGCTAGTGCTGGAGGCAGCTTTTCCCAAAATGAGAGATCTATTGATTATGAAGGATAGCTTTTCTTACCATGATTGCTGTAGAAAACCATTGCTAGAACTTATCAAACGTTACATCTCTCTGTATGATGCACAAGTCACCAGTTGTGGTTTTTGAGTGTCTCGTGGCAGTTTTGAGTTTTCTCCAACTTTCCTGACCTTTCCTCTGTCACGGGTGGTGATATGGTAATGTATCACCACTTCCATTTATTCCTTCTTTAAGTTTTTAATCTCACGTTAGTGGGTATTAGTGTGAGGCAGTCCCCAGTAAGACTCTTGGCTTTATCTGGGCAAATGACTTAACACCCCTATACCTTGATTTTCTTACCTTTAAAATGGAAATACTCATTTTTATTGGGCTAGTGGGGATCAAAATGAAATCATATATTTGACTACTTAGCATACTGGAAGCTAATGTGATTATTTTTGTTACATTCCCACTACCCCTGCCCTGTCCTTAGGATAGCTGCAGTTTTATAAACTTCAGGTTGGCTTCCAGAGTCATTTGCTAATGAGATGTCGTATAGATTCTTGAGGTGCTTAAATAGCCTCAAATGGACTATAAGCGGAGGCATTTGGACAGTGTTGGGGTAAAAAAGAGAGACCTTCCTGCCCATCAGAGAGTTGAAATATGATAGGCTGTGCTCATTGTAATTCATTTTATCTGTTCACAAACGTTACGATCTGCATATCAGAGTTGTGTGCCCAGCTGGCTGTGCCACTTGACAAGGAGTTTCAAAGAGCGAGAAGAAGACTCCCTTTGCGCTATGAATTTTGACCTTTGGAGCCATAGTAAACAGCCTCGGGTTTCACCTCAGGGCTTAGGCGGAAGAACCTGTTATTAGTCCTGGACCTGCTGGGGCTGCTCTGATGCACAGCAGCCCTGCCCCCCTCTGTAGCGCCTTAGTTTTGGCCATGTGGGAGGAAATGTTTCTGCTGGGAGATTGTCCATAAAGCTGCCCAGTCCTACTGGAACTTCCTTTCCAGAGAAGCGCACAGCTCTTGAATCTTTTGTCCTGCCCTGGATGGTCTTGTCGACACCACCTCTCAGCTGGCTGCCATCTTGCTGCCTAAGCGGAGTGAAGAAAGCATTTTCCCTCTCTGGCCACTGGAATAGACCCAGCTTTCCGATCGACGGAGAACTTTTGTGCTCCTGCGGGTGGCACGACACCACTCCATGCTCTGTCAGCCTCGGCCGGGCCAGGGGAAGAAGAGTGCCGGGAATTTTCAGGTGCTAGTGAGCTGTTTGTCACCGACTGCTGAGGGTTAGGTTTGAGTGAAAACACTACTGGAATTGCTGGGATCTCTTCCTGTTAGATAAGCCTCCTCTGTGTCCTCTGATTGTGAAGTGGTTTTCTGTCGCTAGCTGCATCTAGTGTCAGGCCTGGACCCTTTCCTCTGTGTGCCAGTCTGAGAAAATAGTTCCCCTACTGGGTGTTTCATAAATGTCCGTCAACCCCGAAGATAAAATCACATGTGAGGAGGGGGGCCTCTCTACTTCCCTAGATTTAATCCTATTTTCATTCATTTTTACCCTAGCACTTTGTTCTTTGATTAGAGCTCAGTGTCTTGTATCTGTTCGTTCTTTACACATCGGCCTTCTTCACTATGTTGTGAGCTCTGGGTGGATGGGCCCTCGGCTCGGTCATCTTTTGTGTACCCTCTCCACATCCAGCAGAGTGCTTTACGCAGGGTAGGCTTCCATAAATTTGTGTTAACAATAGTTGAGGGGAATAGATTAGTAATTAAGGAGAATAATTGGAATATATGAAATATATGACCTTTGGTCCTTAGAAATACCAATAATTTTTTTCCTGTTATTACTTGTTTGTATGTGCTTAAGAAAAAAACCCAGCAAATAAGTACCTTCTCACAATAGATTTTATTTTTATTTCCCATATTAAAAAAGTGAACTTTTCAATGGTTTTTTTTTTTTTTGAAGATTTTATTTATTTATTTGAGAGAGAGAGAATGAGAGAGCACATGAGAGGGGGGAGGGTCAGAGGGAGAAGCAGGCTCCCCGCTGAGCAGGGAGCCTGATGCGGGACTCGATCCCGGGACTCCAGGATCACGACCTGAGCCGAAGGCAGTCGCTTAACCAACTGAGCCACCCAGGCGCCCTCAATGGGTTTTTAAAATGAGTAAGTTTTTGAAGGTGAACTGTTCCTTAAATTGGCTTGCCATTGGCAGGTAAAGACTTTCCACTCCTTAGGAGTGACTCTAAACATCTTTGTTCTAAATCTAAAGCAGCCACTTCAGTTATTTTTTGCCAACATTGGTTCTATTAAACATGCATGTATTTCTCAAAGTAATTTTTTTTTTCCCCTAAAAGTACATTCCTGCCCCAGGGACATAGTGATCTGCCCAGTTTCCTAAGTAACACTGCAGTTTTATAACAACTCACCTGATCTTTCAGTTACGTGCACTAAAAAGTGAAATAGAAATGTTGTGTTTATGTGTAGTTATACAGAATACTCTTTCAATTAATTGCTAATCTTCAGCATTCACCTTCACATTTGTGAATATAGTTACTTTTCCTGAAGTAAGAATTTTTAAAGAATGTATTTTTTTGCTTTTAATGCTCACTCACCACCCCCCACCCACACCCCTCTTCAGTTCCTTTCGGCCAGTGCTGCAGAATGTGGTGTGTTTAAGGGAAGTACTTAGGCTGTGACAGGAGGAGTGTCCCAAGGACCCCGAGGCCCAGATCAGATGAAACAGAACCAGGGTAGCCTGTCTTTTCTCTAGGGTAATTGCTTGTATACTAGGGAATAGCATTTTTATTTAAATTAATTTTCATTTAATCATTCTGTTATTCTTTAGGTTAAATTTTTAGATCTTTTTTATTAACTAGGTTGGCTTTGGGAATTTGGCTTTTTTTTTTTTTTTAACTCAGTAATTTTCACAGCAGGTAGAAGCTTCTCGGAATTCCCTGAGGAGAAATTTCAGAGTAAGCATAATACTGGTTCTTTTCTCACCCCAGCATGGTCGGGCATGCATATTTCGTTAAAATCTCCTTACGGGATTCTGATAACCATTGCCACTCGAATTGAGAAGAAGTTTTAACTTGGTAGAAATTTCAGCTTAACTGATACTTAGCCTTTCTGCTCCCTGCGCAATTGAAAGATCCCTGCCCTCCACACACAGCACATGATTTGCAGTGCAGGAACGACTATATACTGTTCTTGACAAAGAATTTTTAAAAATCGAATTAAATCTTCTACCCTTTCTACCCACTGTGTGTTGGTGAGAAGGGGAGGCTCCGACTTCCCCTGCCCTTTGTGACAACTGCTTGTGTGTTGACCCTCTTCAGTTTCTGTCTTATGAGAGTAGACAGATACTGTCTGAGTAAAATAACACAAATTAAAGAAACAACACACTGGGAAGAAGGGGAGCCAACTACTAAGTGAAAATGAGGGTGGGGGAGGTCAATTTTTTATTTTTATTTCCCTTTCACTCTTTATGTCTGTAGTTATTGTTATGGAATTATTTGGGGACACACAAAAATTGGAACAGCCTCTCGAGTAGGAAGCTCTGGCTGCAGCAGGTGCATACTCCCATGCTCATGTTCCCCAAAATAACACAAGGGACCCTTCCAACGCCGCATGGATTATTCTCCACTCCTGAGCAGGGTGTCCTCATGCTCAGAATGTGCTATACAGTGTGGCAGGGTCCATTTCCTGTCTCCTTTAAATCCTCTTGCTTCAAGCACTCAGCTTCCTCTGTGCTTTCCCCAGGCTCTGGGTCTCCAGGCTTCTGGGTCTTCTTCCCTCTCTGTCCTCCAAGGTTCTTCCCAGGCAGACAGAGCCCTCAAAGGGAAAAATAGATTTTCCCAAGCTGTGAACTCTACCATTACTAGCGTTCACTTAAAACCAAAAAGAAGGAAAATGTCTTACTGTCCTTTATAATTTGACTGTTTCTCTTCTTCCTTTCCCAGATCTTTGCTAGGAAGGTACGTAGGGAGAGACAAATATCCTTTCTGTACTCAGACCTAAGGTGTGATGTTATGTAACTTATGAAATAGCTCTCCAATCTGGAAACGGTCCTAAGAGAAATGTGTTAAGAGGGAGGGAACATTAAGCTGAGTTTTAGGAATGAACGTGGCTTCTCTTTATCCTTGCCTCAGTTTCTCTATTATCCAGATTCTGTAACTAGAAAAGCTGTGTGGCTGGAAATAGGACTAGGCTATGAGGTCCTTTAGGGAAGAGACTGTCTCTTTTGTTCAACACCTCAGTAAAAGCAGTGAACAATGAAAGAAGCAAAAAAGCTCTTTGAGTAGAAAGGAAATAGTCCACACAAAAATACATACTTTTACAACAAAATAAGGCGGTTGACTTCATAAGCTTTATTACCTGGGTTCCTTAGAAAGCCTTCAGTTCTTTCCTAAGTTATCACCAGAGGAATTTACAAAATTTGAAGGATTTAGAATGTTCAGGCCAACAATTAAGAGTGGGAATAGGGTGGTAGAAGTAGATCATTTACCGCAGGAACAAGTAACAGGCTGGAGACTTAGCAGTCAGGGGTCATTTAATGTAGGGACAATTAACCCTGAAGTCCTTACCATCACTGGGCAGGGCAGAGTGGGGATCTGAGAACCATGGCCCAGAGGGGTGGGGCCTGGGAAGGACCACCTGAGCCTTTGCATTCATAACAGCCCCCTAAGGACGCTGCAGGATGTAGTGAGTGCAGTGTAATAATCTGTATGCCTCATGATAGGTAATTAATGTTTACTTCCATTTTACTAAAATAAGCATTTTAAAAAGCACCATATTTCCATTTAAAATGATTAAAAATTTACGGGTGCCTGGGTGGCTCAGTTGGTTAAGCGACTGCCTTCGGCTCAGGTCATGATCCTGGAGTCCCAGGATCGAGTCCCGCATCAGGCTCCCTGCTCGGCAGGGAGTCTGCTTCTCCCTCTGACCCTCCTCCCTCTCATGCTCTCTGTCTCTCATTCTCTCTCTCTCAAATAAATAAATAAAATCTTTAAAAAAAAAAATAAATAAAATAAAATAAAATGATTAAAAATTTAAATATTTTCGTACATAAATGATTTCATCTTTTTATTCCCAAATGTGCCATTTCTTGAAAATGTGAGATAAATGTTACTGACTAGGTCAGTAAAGGAGGGATAATAATAGGGCCCTTAACCGTTTTACTGACCTATATCAAACATGCAAAGCTGTGAAAATGATGGATGGTGTATAAATAAAAGGCAGTATTTATTTCGTTCAGCCCAAGTGGATACTCCCAAGAATTAATATCTTAAAACTCCTTTGAGTACTGTTCTTATACTTTTCATTTGCATCTGTCTCATAAAATTCAGCATTTTGCATTGATCTTGAAGAAGCAATGTTTTTGTTTTTTTGTTTTGCATTTTTTAAAATTAAACTTTTTTTAAAGATTTTATTTGGGAGAGAGCGGGAGCACGAGTGCAGGGGGAGGGGAAAAGGGAGAGGGAGAAGCAGACTCCCCACTGAGCAGGGAGCCCAAAGCAGGGCTCAATCTCATGATCCCAGGATCATGACCTGAGCCAAAGGCAGATGCTTAACTGACTAGCCACCCAGGCGCCCTTTAATTAAACTTTTTTTTTTTTTTAAAGATTTTATTCATTTGACACAGAGAGAGATAGCAAGGGCAGGAACACAGACAGGGGGAGTGGGAGAAGGAGAAGCAGGCTTCCCGACGAGCAGGGAGCCCGACGCGGGGCTCGATCCCAGGACCCCGGGATCACAACCTGAGCCGAAGGCAGACGCCCAATGACTGAGCCACCCAGGTGCCCCCCTTAACTAAACTTCTTTTTTTTTTTTAAGATTTTATTTATTTGAGAGAGAGAGAATGAGAGACAGAGAGCATGAGAGAAAGGAGGGTCAGAGGGAGAAGCAGACTCCTTGCTGAGCAGGGAGCCCGATGTGGGACTCGATCCCGGGACTCCAGGATCATGACCTGAGCCGAAGGCAGTCGCTTAACCAACTGAGCCACCCAGGCGCCCCTTAATTAAACTTCTTAACGAAGGATAATGAAGTCACATTCAAGTAACCCGCATCTAGATCCAGAAACAAGCCCAAAAGCTCCTGGTGCTTTGTTTAGCCACTGTTCCTCCTCCCCTCTACCCCACAGCTCAAGGGTAAGCACTATCCTGACATCTAATAACATAGTTTAGTTTGAAGAAAGGATGTTAACATTTAATCTAAAAAGTTTTGGAGAGTCCTTTGTAAGGTAAAGAAGAAAGAAGCATGAATATATACTGTTATTATATAAGCTTAAGGTAAAGAAGAAAGAAGCATGAATATATACTGTTACCCTTTATTTGGCTTGTTTGTCTTTCTGAAGTACTTCAGGAGAAGCATGATTGGAATAGAGCAAAGTGGCCAGCTTTTGAGTTTGGATCTGTGTGTACTCAAGTACCTTATTTGTGGAAAAGATGGAAGCCCTATTCTGTACATTCCTCTGTTTTGACAGAAACCAAAATTTTGTAGGGTCACTCTCTTTTCTGTGTCTTTGGCTTCAAAGGGAATTACCTTCTCTCCATTTAGACTGAAGGCCTCTCTACCTTTGATATTCTGTCATCAGTGTTTCTTATTATTAAATCAACATGCTGATTTATTCCCAGGACTTCGGTGAGGTATGAAAAATGAGGGGTGCCTGGGTGGCTCAGTCGTTAAGCGTCTGCCTTCGGCTCAGGTCATGATCCCAGGGTCTTGGGATCGAGCCCCACATCGGGCTCCCTGCACCGCGGGGAAGCCTGCTTCTCCCTCTCCTACTCCCCCTGCTTGTGTTCCCTCTCTCGCTATGTCTCTCTCTGTCAAATAAATAAATAAAATCTTAAAAAAAAAAAGAAAAATGAATTGTTTTCTCCTACTTTATACATTTATATTTACATTTCACTTTGGGTGTTCAGAATTAACTATTCATGGGATACTCAAAAGTTAACTCTTTTTCCATATAGAAGAGAGGGATATCAATACAGAGTGACTTGGATGGAATTTTCCAAAACACGGGCTTTATATACTGTAAATCTCTGCCTATTGTAGTGTTCTGTGCATTCCAGAAATCTTACGATTTCAGTTAAATTCTTATCTTTTCTCATTTATAAAGTGAATTGATTCTTAAGCTTTTGCATGTAGAGAAAATAATGTATATACATGTATGCTTTTAAACTGTGGAAGTTGCCAGATTGGGGGCCCTCTGAATAGGAAAATTTGTCCATTCAGCGGTTGTCTTGGTGCTTTGTTAACTAACTAGGTGCTCTTAGATTTGACTGAGGTTCTAGTTTTAAGATCATTAAGCCGTGAGACTTAATCCCCAGCTAAGACTACCAATTAGGAGTTCATCTGGTATAATTTTACTAGATTCTTTTTTATATGTACATACTCTCACCATTTTTAAAAAATTGTGGTAAAATATACATGACATAGAATTTGCCATTTTAACCACTTTTAAGTGTACAGTTGACTATTTGGTTTTTAGAACTTTCATTCGTATCAGTTCTTGTCAACAGATACTTAATGGTCGTCAGTTAAGTGCCTTGTGCTGAGGTTGGTGGATCACTGGAAAATTGTGAAAGAAGTATAAACATGGTCCCTGTTCTCAAGGGGAGTAAGCCTCATTAGGGAAACAAGATATATGTATACCAGTTAAATAATGATTCATGGTCAGTAAGGCCGTGACTGTTCAAGGAAAGCTTTGTGTAAAGGTGAGAGTCAACTTGGTCCTTAATCAGGGGTAGGATCTGTTTAGTTTGAGGAAGGAGGAAGTGGGCAACTAAAAAAGCGTACCAGCTGTTGTTGCAGAGTGAAGTCCATTGTCTTTCAGGCAATCTTTTGCTTTTTTCCAGCTTTGGAACACCCACTGTTTTTAAAATAAGTTGAATATTCAGATGAGGGAATATATTATTAGCAAGTAATTAATACTTTTAAAAATCACAGAAATCAAACTTATTTAACTTGTGATACAGACACTGTTAAAAATCCAGATTTATAGTGATAGAAGGGTTAAATTCCTATTAAAATTCTATGCAAATATCGGTATTCATGCAGCATTAAACTTTTCAATATATTACCACTTGGGAATAGGTATTTCATTAGTGAGTTTAGAACAATAGCAGTTAAAGTTTTTATGAAAAATAATTGTACAAAAATCAGCATGTAATGAAACACATTTATTGAAATTAATCTTTGAGTGTCTGCTATTCTGAAATTAGGTAAAAGGTTTAAAATGGGTATATATTGTGCATAAAGAATGAGTTATGATTAATCCTGAATAATCTTGTACTTGATACTTGATGACAAAGAACGGTGCTTGTCTTGTTAGTGTATGTCTATAATGGGTCAAGGATTTTATCTGGGCTGAACATAATGTCTTATAATAAGAATTAAAAATGAAAACAATGTTTTTTCTTTCTTCTGTCTGCAGACAGGCAAACATACACTTGGGACCCCCATGTTCACGTGACATCAAGAGGAAACGGAAACCTGTGGCCACAGCATCTCTGTCCAGCCCAAATGCAGGTAACTGTATGTAGTTATCATTTATTGAGCACCTACTGTGTGTCAGGCACTAAATTATGTTTTATATATAACCTTTATGATAAGGTAGGTCATTTTATTCCCATTTTACTTGGGAAAATAATGTGAGATGTAATTTGCCCAAGGTCACACACATTTTAAGAATCCAAACCTAGTTCCCTCTAACCTTGAAGTCTGTGTTTTTTCACAGTGTCATGTGGCTTTTTTGGGTTTGAATCCCGGTATTCTACAGTTAGCAATCTTCAGTCATCTGTGCTTTTGTTCTAGCACAGAGAAGAAATTAGGTCTGTGGTCATGAAAATCCAGTTAGGGTGGCAGTTTTAGTCAGTAGCCCAGGAGCCACATGGGTTTATTTACTTTTTTACTTGGCACATAGTACAGTACATTCTCACTGTTACTACGTGTAGTGGAGTACTAATACTCTACTAGTCATGAAATTTCTAATTAAAAACTATTTTTCAAGTTAAAACCTTGCAGTTTTCTGGCCAAAACCAGTTGGTTGGAAACCAAAATAGTGGTTATCTTTGGTGAGGGGTAGTGACCAGGAGACGACATAATCAGAAGTCTTCTGGGAAATGCTCTTTGTCATCAACTGGGTAGGAATTACATGGGTATATGCATATGTAAAAATTCATTGAGCTGTATGCTTATGATTTATGCCCTTTATGTATGTTATCCTTAAAAAATGGGGGGTAGTCATTATTTATATCAGAAAGAATATTGGATGTTTGTAGGTATTTTTCTTTGGAGTTAGGAGAAGACAGTTAAACATAATCGGTAATCCCCATTATTTCAGTACAGTTGAGGATAAATTGCTCTGGATAAAAAGATCATATCTGTGTGTAGGACCTATCAGAAGTACAGTTATTTTCTTGATGATAATGAATTCACTCTGAGGAAATTGAGTATATCATAGATTATTTTATTTTCTTCAGAAAATACTATATATTATATAGATCAGAGCAGTTGATGAGTGAAGAATAGACCTCAGAGAGAAGGGAACTCTATCTCTCTCTCTCCCTTAACTTAGTAAATTTCAGCGTACTTTAAAATCGACTTCTTTCAGCTTCTGTTTGGGGTGACTGCTTGATAATGGTTCTTACTGGACAATCTTAATCACAGGTCTGATAATTATAGTAAATTTTTTCCAGTGATTTCTACATGGACATGGCCTGAGCTGATTACTTTGCATGCATTATTTCACTTAATCTTTGCAACAACTTTAAAAGGTAGATGCTGTTTTTATTCCCAGTTTACACATGAGAAAATTGAGGCTTACAGAGGTTAAATCACTTCTCCAAGGTCCCGTGGATGATAAATTGCAGAGCCAAGGTCAAATCGGTTTCCCTATGACTTCGAGAGCTGCGCTGTTACACACTTCAGGTGTTCTGTGTTGTATAAGATAGCATTGGTTCCAAACTGTGACTGCATCAAAATCCAGCCTATGGTATTAGAAGCATTACAACAGTCTCCCCTCTTGTATCTTTTGTTCTTTTCCCCCCCTCAATATCTAGCTTCTATTTTTAGCTTTTAATTGTTCCTAAGACAAGAACTATTGAGAAGAGTTTAAAAACCTTGTTCCACACTCAAAGCAGGAAATGTTACTGGGAGGGATTAAACGAGGTTTGGGCATTCAACACTTCTCCTCCTGAGCCCAGCTCCTCCTCTCACTTGTTGACTAAGGTCTGCTTCACTGAACATTTTCTTTTTTTCCTATCCACAACCTGAGTGCCCCGTGGAGGTGAAGGACATAGCCCGAGCCCGCACCATCAGTCAGTAGAACAAATGGGCTTGCTCTGCCTCACATCGGGCCATCTCGGATTCCACCTCTTTTATAGAAATGAGTGATGAAGAGAGGTGCGTTCCGCTTTGCCGCTGTATTAATACACATCGGGGGCCAGCTCCTGGCACTAAATCACGCTACTGCGTACATCTGTTATCTGACTCTTCACTGGCGTGATGAACAAGACTGCAGATAGAGGCTTCCTTGTGTCATTCTTTATAGGATTTTCCTAAAAGAATAAATAGCTCAGATCTCTGCCAACACTCTCCCCTGTCACTGTGATGAATTCAGCTTCTTTCTTAAACATGCAGCCACAAATCTTTTCCCTTTTCCCCCCCCCCCCCCCCCGGTGGAAAGTTTTGAGTTGAGATTGACTGAATTTAAAGGTATTAATAAGGCTAGAGAGGTGAAGAGCAGAAAGGAGTAGCTTGTCTTCCTTGTCTTTTTATATTAACACTCAGGAAAGGCCAGGGAAAAAGACCTTTTCATTAGGGTCGTTAAGTAGATCCTTCTTGAAAGTGTAGCACCTTTATTTTCTTCTTTTTATCTCCACTCCCCTTCCCTTTATGACTTTATAACCTACAGTTACCTGGTACACAGAGCTACCCTTGGATTTTAGCGAGTAACCATGTAAGAACCTGCTTCTGTTTCAAAAGCCCCAGAACAGGGAAAGTCTATACCTCCTGCTGAAGTGAATTGGCTCTATATGCTCTTAAAAAATGTGGTTGGAAAAGAAAAAATGGGGTATTTTCTCTAAGATTTGAGATTAAGTGGCTATAAGAAGCGTAAGAAACTCAATGAAAACCGGATTTCATTTCAGTGAGATGATTTTTCTTGATTAGAATGACAAGAATGGCGCCTTTGGTGTATAAATCCCATTCCTTCAAAAATTAAACCCATGGCTTTTAGGTAAAGGAGAATTGGGGGATGATAAGACATTGTATTCAGAGCCCTTACTATTTTGGGCATCCCCCGAGCCTCTTCTGACCTTCCTGTCTCTGGGATAGGATATGTGTCCTTAGAGCATCAGTTGGAAGGGTACTCAGCTGTTAATCTGTTAACTAGTTATATCAGATTCCAAATACCAGGCCAGTGATGCTAGAGATGTATTTGCGAGAGCCGAAATTTTTACTGTTTTGCTCACTTCTGTACCCTGAGCATCTAAAATAGTACTCAGCACAGAGAATGATCTCACTAGATATTTCTTGTTTGAATAAGTGAATGGAATCTTAAAGTTGAAACAGTTATTCTAAAAATTATTCTAACCCTGTGATCGGATTCAGTAGTTCCATTGTAGGTTAGCCCTTGCCTCAGGTGTCATAAGGCAGATTCTTACTGCCCCTTTTTACTTTTTTCTTACTGCCCCTTTTTAAAATTCAAATGGTTTTTATTTTATTTTTATTTTTTTAAAGATTTTATTTGAGAGAGAGAGAATGAGAGAGAGCAAGCACATGAGAAGGGGGGAGGGTCAGAGGGAGAAGCAGACTCCCCGCCGAGCAGGGAGCCCGATGCGGGACTCGATCCAGGGACTCCAGGATCATGACCTGAGCCAAAGGCAGTCGCTTAACCAACTGAGCCACCCAGGTGCCCTCAAATGGTTTTTAAAGTTAAAAATGTTTTTTAGTAAATATTGAATGGTTATAAAAGAACATTTATAGAAGATGGATAAGGTGTCGAGAAAAACAATATAGCAAATATCCATGTACCTACCATCCACTTTAAGAACATGAACATCACCTTTAAAATTTTCCCACTGTCCTCGTAGGTAACCATTGTCCTCATACAGTTTTTTGGTTACGTGAATATGGTTTTTCGTTAATCATTTATCATTCTTTGGGAATTTTTTCAGCTAGCTTTAACAGACATATAGCTCTCTAAGCAATACATTGTCTAGTTAGCATTTTTTGGAGGCTTGTGTAAATGGAATGTCTTACTTTATAAGTTTCACCCAGTTATGTTTTGAGATTATTCGTTTTTGTCCTGCCAAAATCCTTTTTTTTTTTTTACACCACCATATGCAAATGGTATTCCATTGAATGACTATGCTGAGTATATTATAATTAAACATTCCTGATGGACATTTGGATTATATCCCATTTTATGCTACTGTGAAAAATACTGCATTGGTCTTTGGGAGAACATGTGCAAAAGTGTTTCTGGGCCATTTCACAGTCCTTAGGATGGCTTTATCAAGGACCAGGAAACAACAAATGTTAGGAAAGATGGAGAGAAATTGGAACCCTTGGGCATTGGCGGTGGGAACGTGAAATAGTGCAGCCGCTATGGGATGCAGGGTGGTGGCTCCTCACAATTGTAAACATAAAACTACCGTATGAGCCAGCAATTCCGCTTCTAAGTATATACCCAAAAGAATTGAAAGCATGGATTCAAACAGATATTTGTACATCCATGTTCCTAGCAGCATTATTCACAAGAGCTAAAAAGTGGAAGCGACGCAAGTGTCCATTGCTGGATAAATCAATAAAAAAAATGTGGTTTATACATACAGGGGAGTATTATTTGGCCTTGAAAAGGAAGGAAACTTTGACATGCTACAGCATGGATGAAGACATAGTACTAGGTGAAATAAGCCAGACACAGAAGGATAAATCCTGTATGATTCCAGTTATAGGAGGTACCTCAAATGGTCAAATATGTGGAGACAGAAAGTAGAATAATGGTTGCCAGGGGCTGGGGAAGGAGGAGAGTGGCAGTTACTACTTAACAGGTACAGTATTTCCATTTGGGAGAGTGAAGAAGTTCTGGATATGGATGGTGCTGATGCTTGTACAGCAGTGTGAATGTACTTAATGCCATGGAACTGTACACATAAAAATTATTAAATTGGTAAATTTTGTGTTACATGTGTTTTACCATAGTAAAAAATACAGAGCAAAAAAACCCCAGTTTTCCTAGGATAAGGGATTTTCCCCGCTGTGGTTGAATACCATATAGTAATGGTAAATACAGTTTTATGAAATTTATTTTCAGCTAAATATGAGTGAGTGAGTGCTTGTGCACGTGTTTGTGTGAGAGGGAGAGACAGAGATTCGGGTTGTGATGTCAAATGTATTTTTTGCTGCTGTGGTTGAGGTTCCAAAATGCTTGAAAACTGTTGCCCTCAAGAAGCTCTTGTATATGTGCCATAGAGTAATAGCCTACAGATTTTTTTTTTTTTGCAGTAACTCACAGTAAGAAATTCATGTTCGAATATGTATGTGAGTGTACATGTAAATCTGAAATAAATTCTTGGGTTCACTCTGATATATCCTGTTCCTTTCCATTAAGAAAAAAAGTACTGGTCATGGCCTACTAAATTGATTTTGTGACCCACAACTTGAAAATTACTATTCTGGTTACATTCCTAGGAGTGGAATTAATTGAGTGACAAGGTAAAAATGAAAATTGTCTAGATTTTGCTGTATTTTGGTGTATATTCGTTCACTCTCAACAGAGTGGGCATGATGGTGGTTTGTACCACTCTGCTCAGGGGGCATTTGGAAATGGGAGGACAGTGTTTGGTCATCACAATGACTGAGGATGCTTTTGGCATTCACTGGATGGGGTCCAGAATGGTACGTGTCCTAAAATACACAGGACAGCCCTGCACAAGCAATGATGATCATGTCCAGAATGTCTTTGGTGTCCTTGTTGAAAAACACTGGGCCTGATTGTGTGATTTTTCTTATGATATGCTGTTTATTGGAAATACTGTGTTACTGGAGGCATGGAGTGTAACAGAGCCTAGGGCTTGAAGTCCAGTATCTCAGCTTGAATCTTGCTACTTAATCAGCTCTGTTGTGTCCCTGAGCAGTGTATCCGCTGTCTCTCTGCCTCACTTTTTTGATCCAGAATATGGAGATGACGGTTCCTACTTGCAAGGGTTTGCATTAGGAAAACAGATTCTGGTTGGACAGTATTTACATAGCATAGTGCCTAGCTCATAAGTGCTCAGTAAGTGATCATAAGTGCTCAGTAAGTGATCATGACTGCATTATGAATTTGTACAATTGAATTTATTTATTTGTTCAGTTAAACACACTTTCTCAGGTAGAGAAATACTCTCACTGAAATCTTGCCTCTTTTTTTTTTTTTGGAAAGGACAAAAAAAACCTTATGTGGCTCCTTGGGTTATAAAATAAAAGCATTCAGAGAATTGTGCAGTGAAGTGTCTCTGATTCTAATTTGTCTCCCCTTGATCTTTTCTTCCTTCCTTTTATTGTAACCGCCTTACCAGTTCATGTGGATGTAGTGGAAACAACTACACCAGCATCGCAGGTCCAGAAATCTCCAAACCCTGAGTGGTTGGTCAGGACCTCTGCCGCAGAGAAAGCCACTGACTCAGCTGCAGCGACGTTTTTTAAAATGCCACCAGAAAAGAGCCCTGGATACAGCTAGAGAGTAGGATTCCACCCACCAGGAGCTACTGGGTGTTGTGAAACGCATCCCGGACGTGGTACCGCGGATTCTTGCATATCGTAATTGACATTCCCAATCCTTTCATCGCCGGGGTGACCCTTCTTTCAAACAAAGCAGTGGACTCTTTCTCTTAGAAAATCATGTTGTGGAAATCTGTTTTTGTTTTGTTCTGTTTTGTTTTTTTAAAGTTAGTAAAGTATTGCAGCAGCAATTTTTTTAAAAAAAGGTCATCCTATGCTATATTTGTTACATTGCTGTCGTTGTCCCAACAGCCACCCTACAGTTCCTTTCACAGAGCTGTTGCTTTTTGCAGGTATGTCTCTTTTCTTGAAAAACTAGTAACTCCTTTTGCATACTTTACATGTATAGCTTTTAACATCATTTGAGGAAGTCCCAAAATTGTAGCCAGTTCTAGACAGATGTAAACACTGAGTTGAGACCTGTGTGTGGAATTGTGTTTACAGGAGATAGAGTTTGCCTTTGAGCCTGGTCTTGATTCACTGAGAGTGCCAATAAGCCAAATTCACCAAGTTCTCATTTGGGAGCCTCAGAGGAGACACCAGCAACACGGACAGTGGAAGCTTCTTCCATTTTTCTGGATGGCCTAATGGGATCTCCGGCAGCTGGACTATACTTTGCCTCATCTCCAGAGTTGGTGTTCTCCCGCAGGAGGATATGTACATTCATAATATAATGAAGAAATGGTTTCGTTGTTCAGCAAACTTAAAATAGTCAGTGGATTGTGTCTTAGTACTTCATGTCACAGTATAAGCTTTTATGTATGAAATGGGACTTTTATTGTTAGCTTATAGGTCAATAACCTGCAGCAGAAATTCACACTCTATTATAATAATGGCTTCTCGGGGACATACTTCGGGGAGAAAAATGTCTTTTTGACACTCCTTTATACTTGGCGTGTTTATGACGGCTCAGCTGCATGTGGAGTTATATATACGGCCATGCCTGAAGTTGGATGCTACTTTGTCAAAATGAGGAATAAGTGACTGCCTGGAGCTGCTGGAGAAAAGCCACCCTTTCTAAAAAAGTATTATCCAGAGTGTCTGTCATTTGTGGCCTGGTTGACAGAAGGGTTCTTTTTTGTACGAATTGAGTACATTTGCTCTGAAATACAGAGAAACTGTTCTCTAAGTGCCCACTTCTCTGGTAACGTTCCAGAGGAACTCCCAGCCCTGCCCCTGGATATCTTCTGTGCTTGAATTAGGTGCCGAGTGGGACAGAGCCTCCTATCCCTGAAGTGCAGCTGTCCCTTTTCCTCACACACAATGTGAGGGTCGGCTGCTCTGTCGTGTTCCCTTTAAAAATGATAGTCCTTACCTATCCGTGCTAACTCCAGGATTTCCTTGTTGATGGGTGGGTGTGAATCTAGTTGGAAGGGGGGACTTGAAGCTAATTTAAAATGGCACTTTCTTTAAGAGGGAGAACACGTCAATTGTCCATAACGAGGAGTCTGGTGGAGGGAGGGGCACATGGAGATTATGAAGTGAGGAGAGGCATTAAAGCCAAACCAGCATCCCTGGGAGCCACCCCTAGTTCTCCTTTTGTCCATTGGGGCTACATCCAGAGCAGTATAGAAAATAAAAATGCCTGTTGAATATAAAATGGCACTACTAAATTGTTTTATTGATGAAGGGGGGTTTTATTGTCATATGTGCATTCTTACCTAGTTCCCATCATGTCCTGAGACACATTTCTAACATATTTGTTGGATTCAAGGGGAAAAAAATCCATGGACATAATTTTATTTTCTTTGCACTAAGCTCTGGCTCTTGCAGAGATGGGTCCTGTGATCATGGCCTCTTCAGATCTCCACAGTTCAGATAGAATCTTGTTGCCTGGCAACTCTCCTTTCTACCTGTGATTACAAATAATTTATATATATGACTTTATTTACATTTTAAACATCTCTAGGATGATGTACTGCTATTTTAGAGAGACAAGAATGGTCACAGAGTTTAGCGACTTGCCCAAAAGTCACATGATCAAGCCAAGACTAAAATCCCAGACTTTCGGACTTCCTCTGCCCTGGGTTATAATCTTTTGTTTTTCCTTGGTAGACCTGAGTCACTCGGAGACCCATAATTTTGAAACAGTGTGTCATGAATGTTTATCATCTTTCTTGGGCATGCTTTTCTACATATTTTGAATACATCCCATGGGGATTATCCAAAATGCCATATCTGCCTGTAATAAGTGGGGAAGAAAATTAATTGCCTAAGAAATAGCTATTAATACTTTGCAACACAGGGTTGTAAATTGTGCTCCTCATTTTAAGCTGCTGCATGAGCATGCTGACAGAATTATTAACCAACTTACTTTGCTTGTTTTCTATATGAGTCAATTCCAGAGGAATAACCTTGGAATTGAGTGTTTTTTGAATCATAAATTTTAAATTTCTTTTTTATATAGCAAAGTGTATGATGTCATACATTGAGTAAAGTCTGTTACCTTTCAACAAAAGATACAATTTCAAAATCAGGTTTTGTAGTCTCTTGAAGAAACTGATAGCGTGACTTCCTTTGAGGATAATCATTGAGCTCGTGTTTATTTGATCTGCCTAAAAGTAGTAACTGAAGCTGACTTCCACAGTTCTTACTTATTTCGGCTTCTGATTTATCCTAGCTGGCTACACAGTCTGCCTGTCTGAATCCTAATCTTCTGTATTTTCCACAAGGAGCAAAAGTCAAGACATTATTCACTTACATGAGCATCAATCATAGAAATTAGTTTTGCTTATGAGTTTAAGGGAATTTGAGATTATTTTTCAGATGCAGCATTTTAAAGGGAACAAGTTCATTTGCATCAAAACTCTTGGGTTGCTTTTTGGTAAGAACCGTGCAGAAGAGGGAATTAGCTGTTTACATGGTGCCAAATTTAGGAGAGGCAGAGTGTGATCTTTATTGAGTGGTGCGTGCTTGATCAATAAGGCACATTTAACCTTGAATTCTTTTGAAATCAAATGCAATTGAAAATTTTGTTTTGCTGGGCTGTGAAACAGGCTGCAAACAAGGCCATTTTGGCAGCAAAATGACCAAAAGCTGAAACAAAATTTCTTGTTCCGTGATACTTGTGGCATCCTTTGCTAATGAGTAAAGCTCCACACTGACGATAGGTAATTAAACTACTTATGAATCCCACATAGAGGACTGTGATCTGTCTTTGCATTTCGGCATCAGAAACGCAGTCTAGACCACAGCATTGGAAGTTCTGGAGCCTCAGGAGCAGAGCCAGCACAGAGGTCACTTGGAGTTGAACAAGAGAAGGAGCTAGGCTCGCAGTGTCATTGCTCATGGGGTGGCCTCTCCACTTGGGCTCCGGGGGATGTTTGATTCATTTCAGGTCTTTTCTTCAGTTTGGCTTCATTACCATGGTGTGGGCCATATACTTTGTGTTTCCCGGGGAGAAGGCTTTGTAGAAATCTCAGCATTAAGAGCCGCAGTCAGTGTTCTGTAGGTCCGGTGCACCTTCTGTGAGCCGGTGTGAGAACAGAGTGCTTACTCTAGTGGCTGTGGATGCGGTCTGGTCCAGGGCACAGTTTACGGGATATGTCATGATTCACGGGGTGGCGGCAGGGATGGTAAAAGCAGTTTGCTCTTGGTGTCAGCTGCTTCCTTTGTTAATGCTTGAGCTGTCTTACTTGTCAGTATTTCCTTATCTCCTGCTCTGGTCGTGCCAGCTAGTAGAGTTACAGATGGTGGCAGCAGTCAGGATGGGTTCCTACCCCATCAGGAAATGGCACACAGGGAGAAGGTGAGGGAATCGGTGGGTTCTGCTATAGCGGCCCAGAGATGCTTTCACGAAACTATTATTAAGATCCCCAAACAGATGAATGTCAAATGCCTGGAAACAGCAACATCGGAAAGAAGCAAGGAAAATGAATGATCCCGCTGAACAGTGTGGATTGAAAGGTTCTTAACAAGTCCGGCAAGATAAACTTATGGCCAAAAGGAGAAATTTTCCTGCCTCTGCAAATAGACATGATAAACACTAAAATTGCCAAGTTTTTGGGATAGAAACTTTTCAAGTACAGTATTGAAGAATGAGGCAGATCCCGAAGATGTTGACCAGGGAAAGCAATCTTGGCAAAGTCCAGAAATGAGAAGGCATGAGGAAGAGAAGGGGAGATGCTTAGAGCAGGGGTGCTGGGGCTCCTTGACCACCAGCAGCAGCACATACTTGTCCCCACCAGACCCACCCGAATCGGAAACTGAGGGTGGGCCGGGCAGTCTCACAAGGCCTCCGGAGGACTCTGATGCATGCGGACATTTGAGAACCACAGGCTTTGCTGTACCTAAGTGTTTTAATATATTGGCATCCCCCTAAGCTCTGAGGTGCACTTATATTTCCCTCCATAAGTATAGACATGTTTTGTATATGATTCTTTGCAGAAACTGTTAATGTTTTTATTTCCCATACTTTTTCCCTAAAGCCCCTAAAAGATCTGGAAATGTTGAGAAAGAATGATGTGGAAAAAATTGCCATCAAGGCCATATTTAGATGGATGGAAACAGCCTTTAAAGTGGATTAAAATATAACAATGAATTTTTAGTCTGTGAGTGATAGTCATTTTTCACAATAGACAGTAAAACATTTGTGCAAGATACTGCTATCCATGATTTCATGATATTTGTTCATTACATTTTCGTTTCCTGGGAAAATGTCGTGTCTTTTCCAGCATAATAGTGATGAAGTCTTTAAGGTATGGCTCACAAAAATGAAAATAATTGGAAGAAAAAACCACCCTGAGTACATAGTATTGTGTAATAAATACTTGTTACGTTATTGGTGATCTTTTGCTGGGACTTAATCTCGGTACTTCAGAGCATGTAAAAATCAATTTTCAGTGATCCACTTAATCACACCCTATTGTCTTTGTTTTACATTTCAGTGATTCTGCAGGGCTTGGTGGCCAATAGCAACAGCATGTTCTATTTTTTTGTCCGACTCCTGGATTCAGTGTTTCAGAATACGGTACTCTAATCCTAAAGCTTTGAAATGAAATCACAACCACTTTTTCTTTAGGTTTTATTTGTATGAATTGGGCTAGGCTCTAATTTATGACTTAAGCCCACAAACCCAAATTTTCTCTGGGAATTTGTGTGGCCAAAGAGGAGTTCTCTGGTATCATTTCTCAGGTGTTGATCTTGTTTTGTGCCCGGGGCTTGATTTATAAAGGTGATAAAGTGAGGGCACGGAGAGGTCTGTGCCACTGAAAGAAAAGTTTGTACTTACAGTTCCCCTGGAAATGAGGCACGGCTTGCCGCGCAGGACCGCAGGACGGCACCGGGTTTGGGTCAGGAGGCAGAAGACTGAAGCAAGCAGTAAGTTTAGGCCAGAGCCTTTATTGGGGTTTCCTCTAAGAAGGCAAAGCAGGGCAGGGTGAACAGTCTAGAAATGGCTAGTTCAACTAATTCTGGGGCCTTTGGGCTATAATCTAGTCTCTGGTTGCCTAGTACCTGGCCCTGGGATGATTGCTTCCTGGAGTGTAACAGGTCAGATGGAGGGGGTATGGCTCCATCGAACCTGGTTGGTTTGCACATCGAAAACATGCTGCTGGCTGAGTCCTTTGCTATCTTTCTAAGAATCAGCCAGCCCTGGGAGAGGTAGTTTTTTCCCAGCCAGAAAGGTTTTTTAATCTGTTAAAACATCGTAATTATTACAGAAAGCAAAAAACATGATTAACACACGTGTAAGCTGTTAAGCTCTCCTTTCAATTTTTGCAGTCTTTTTAAAACACCATGTAATTTTTTTTTTTAAACTTTTTAAAGATTTTATTTATTTGACAGAGAGAGATAGCGAGAGCAGGAACACAAGCAGGGGAGTGGGAGAGGGAGAAGCAGGCTTCCCGCCGAGCAGGGAGCCTGATGCGGGGCTCGATCCCAGGACTCTGGGACCATGACCTGAGCCGAAGGCAGACGTTTAACGACTGAGCCACCCAGGCGCCCCCATGTAATTTTTCTTTTCCATCTTGGAAACCAGTTAAAAAATACCTCTGGCCAAAAATGTTGTTATTAGATGCTTTCAAGGTATGGGAATATAAAAAGATTTTTAAGATGGAAATTATGAAAATTAATGTTTTCTTTCTCTAGAAGTGAGTTCTGACCCTTGCAGATCTCTCATTTAAATGTTTTTAATTGAAAAAGAGTAAAATACCAGAACTTACAAGTGGCCTTGGTGGCTTGGACTGAAATCAACCCATTTCACTATGTGTAGATTCTACCTCTTGCTCCTCCCAGTGGGCCATGTATTTCTCCATGAACAATGTCATGATTATGCAAACTTCTGGCACCCCAAAATCATGGCAACACTTTAAACTGCTCTCGGTATATATCCCAGTTTTGTAGTCAGTAGCTATCGCAGACTGTGGCCATTTCAAACTCTTTACCCCCACCTTCTCTCAGCCTCAGCAGCTAATCTCCCCCATCCCCTAACAGGTAATAAAGCATTAGACAGGAGTCCCCCATTGCACACCCTTACATACAACCCTTCCTCACCTTTCTTGTGCTTGTCCTGCCCAACACAAATCCCTTCAATGCCCTCAGTCCCTCTCCTCTTCTCACTCCTGGCACGTACAGCTCTGCATTTGAACATGTTTAAAGATTCCCTCTTGAAACGAAAATACTCTTGACTACCACTAAAATACTGCCCTCACTTACACTTCCTGTTCATTAATTCTCAGTCCACTGAAGCATTGGTTTTTAGCCCTGGCTGCACATTAGGACCACCTGGGGAGATTTTAAAGAATTCTAATTCCCTCAACTGAACTACAGACCAATTACATCAGAATGGGGAGGTGGGACAGGCTTCATTCTTTTTAAAACTGGTGCAGCTGGGGCTGAGAACCACCATGCCAAAACCTGGTTGCTATACTCATCACCATTAAAGTTGTTTTTGCTGGGTTCACCAGTGATTTCCAGTTGTCAAAATTCAGCCCTTTGGTTGATGCTTATGACTTCATACTATATAACCACTTCCTTTTTGGAATTCTGCCTGTTCTGACCCTGCTCTCCTGATTTTTTCCTCCACTTCTTTGCTTTTTCAGTCTCCACAGGTGGGCAGATCGGTTAGTAGGTCAGTCCCAACACAGACTGAATGTCCCTTTCTTCACCTCCAATACTTCAGTTAACACCTATGTACTAATGAGTTCCTTTGCCATACCACCTAATGCACTGACTTAAAGCCTGGACTTAGAGTGAAGCATTTACATTCCTTAATCATTGTAGACGTTCGGGAAAACATGCTCAAGGTCTCTGCTTCTTCCTTTGTTTCTCTTTGTGTCTGTTTGTCCCTCCTCTAGGCCCACTGAGGTAGGAAGGTTGCTAACCACATTAGATTCTAAGATGGATCACCCCTATGTACTCTTGGTGTTGCCATTCATAAGAAGTCAGGCTTGAACTGTGGTCCCTCTTCTGCTTTCTCCTACCCAGGATCTTGGACTGGTAAGGAGACCTGGGCCCATTTCTACATACAAGGAGGCTACCCCCATCTAGTGCTCACTTCAGTTTTTTACTTTCTGCTGCTGGTAAGAGTTTAGTTTGGGTTTAGGGGGTGAGACAGACTCATTTCCTCACCAATTTTTGACCTTTGGTACCATGTTGGATCTTACTTTATTAGAGAATATTTACTGGGGTTTCAAGCCCTAGCTCTAATACTAAGGTGGAACTTGATTTTCTACTTTATTACTATCATTACATGGTACCTCTGGAACTATATGTAGGGGTTCCACCCTCACCAGAAGGGATCCTGTGTGTTCCTGACTTCCCTGAATCACTAATTTCTGTTTCAGAGTCTGGGATGAATGGATCTGATTAGTACTCATGTGCTTATGTCCGAGCTGCAGGAAGTGAGAATGAGGTTATTTGGAATGTGTAGCTTCTGTTGGGGTTGGATGAATTCCTCAAACATAGAAGAACAGTTCAGGTGCTGGACAGCTGATAAGAATAACAAAGGTCCATGAGGGCCATTGTCCTATTTACTGATTCAACAAACGTGTATTAAGCACTCACTAAGCCAGTCTTCCTCAGGGACCTTTTGGGGAAGGTGGCCGCTGCCTAAGGTCCTTAGATATACTCTGCACGAAACCAGTCTGACCCTTTCCAGAGCCCCTAATGACAGTAATAATGACTAAACTGAGTGATTATTATTATATGCCATTTGTCAACAGCATCTCAATCTTCAACAACTCTAAGGTAGGTAAATTTATATCTGTTTTAAAGCAATGAAATATGCTTATAGTTAGAGATTAACTTGCTCAAAGTTACAAAGCTAATCAGTGTAAGCCAGCATTCAAACTCCAAGTCTGTTTGGTGCTAGACTTCCTGTTCCTAGTAACACCCTGTGCTGCCCTTTTCACAATATAAATGAACTGTTGGTGGCCATCTATATCTGAAATAAACTGGGTGCCACTGGGCCTGGAACTGGGTGTGTTGTGACACCCTTTTACTCCATTTACCTGTAGCTCCTGGTGAGCTGTTTCTCTATCAAAGCAACTATGAATGGGCTCATCTCTTTTCTGTGCCTACATCACTGAAAGATCAGCAGTTTCTGTGGCATCTTCTTAAAATGACCTATTCTTGGTTTTGGAGGTGACC
The DNA here is from genome assembly GCF_002201575.2 of Neomonachus schauinslandi. Taxonomy (NCBI): domain Eukaryota; kingdom Metazoa; phylum Chordata; class Mammalia; order Carnivora; family Phocidae; genus Neomonachus; species Neomonachus schauinslandi. The sequence continues at coordinate 25,348,320 of NC_058411.1, read as the reverse complement.
ACAGCAAAAGTCAATAAAGTCTTCCAAATCTATGGCAATAAACAGATATGGTCCTTTGTAGGCCAATACAAAATGGATCCCTAAGCCAGAAGGACATGTACTTTGGATTGTTAATGTTAGTGATTAACTGTGCTGAACATCTTGCTAAACATCTTACAGAGCTGCTAGCCAAGATAGCCATCTTAACGGTTTTGACCTTTATAAATGTCCCTTCACTCAGTAGATGTGAGTAGAACACATTTTATGTCAAGCACCCTGCTAGCTGCTGAATGTACAAAGAGGAAGGGCATTCCTGTTGTCACGATATTCATGGTCTTCTGAGGAAGAGACAAAGCAAATATTACAATGTAGAATGAAAAACTTTGAGAAAGAATACCGGGGTATCTTGGCAGCAAGGAGTAAAGCACCCCAACTCAAACTGGGTAGAGGGAGGAGTTAAAAAATACTGGACCGGGTCTTGGAGGATGAACAGAAGTTAAGTGAAGAAGAGAGGATGAGGCCACCCAGCATAAAGAGCATGGTTTGTACAGGGCACTGCAAGTATTTTGGTATGGCTGACAGCATATAGGAGCAGGGAGAAGTAGGCAGGAGACAAAGTGAAGGACCCTGTGTAAACTGGCTTGCTTGTTGATTAGGAGAGCTGTCACAGTATTCCTCTGCTGTATAGTCCTGGAAAGCCTACTGGAACTGGCCCATTTTGCAGACAAAGCTGGAACTGAGATGTGAACAGGTTTCCGTCTCCTCGATCACCTCCCTGGGAAATACAACCAGATCTGTCTCTTTGTAGGAGCTACTGACATGCTTAGGAGTAGATTAAGCTGAATTGGAAATAATCAGTTTGCACCATGGCTGACTGAATTCTTCATGCGTTCTATCATGATGCCAGTCTGAGGTTATTCCCCTTAAACTGCCTTATCTTGGTAGAATTTAATGCACAATGTGGTAGTCTTAATTCCTAGTACTGTTCTTCAGTAGCAAAGTTGCCACTCTAAAATATGCATTTGGGGCTTTTTTTCCTCAGTGGCCACAGTAAATTTGTGTTGATGAATCTACACTCTTTAGATGGGGGAACTTTGCAATCTTTGAAATCTCAATGCTGCAGAAAGTGTCCATAGGATAAATGCAGCTGTCCCATACGAAGCATTGATCCCATGATTTTGGTCTCATTAATACCATGCTATATGTAGCTGAACTCTGTAAAATGGAACGAATGTAGTGGTTTGGGCCAACAGTGGTAATGTATGGCCCTTTTTCTGGTGTTCCACATTAGTGTGACTCAGAGCGTCTTCACCACATTCTTTGGAGCTCTTGATTTAAAACCTTTTTTAAAAAAAATCTTTTAGTTTGAAATAAGTTTAGACTTACAGGAAAGTTGCAAAAATGGTATAGAAAGTCGCCATATGTCCTTCTCTCAGCTTCTAATGTTAACAGCTTACACAACCATGGTACAATTATCAAAACCAGGAAATTAACATTGACACAATCCTATTAACTAAACTACCTACTTAGTTCAGTGTCACCCGTTTTCCCTGTAAAGTCCTTTTTCTGGTTAAGGATTCAATCCAGGATCCATGTGTACTTGGGTCTGTTTCTGAGCGTTCAATTCTATTCACTGGCTATTTGCTTCTGCACAGTGGCACATTGTTTTCAATAACTGAAACTTTATAGTATGTTTAAATGTCTGATAGAGCTAGTCCTCTGACAATTATTCTTCTCCAGTGTCTTCCTGGCTCTTCTTACATGTTTGTTTTTCCATATAAACTTTAGTATCAACATGTCTAACTGAGATTGCATTACATTTACTAGCTCACTTAGGGAGAACTGACATCTTTACAATGTTGAGTTATCCAAATTATCCACGAATGGGGGATATATTTCCATTTGTTCATGTCTATTTTTGTGCTTTTTCAGGACTGTTTCAAATTTTTCCTTGGATAGATATTATGCATTTCTTGTTAAGTTTATCCCCTAGTGTTCCATCTTTTTTGTTGCTACTAATGGGGTTTTCTCTGCCATTATGTCTTCTACTTGGTTATTGTTCTTATATAGGAAGACTTTTGGCTTTCGTATACTAATTTTATATCCTGCTACCTTACTGAATTCTTTTACTTTTTGGGTGAGTTTTATCATTGATCCTCAAGGGTAAAAAAAAAAATTCTAAATGCACTGAACAGTAACAAGGAATGAAAGAACCTATGGAGGTCAAAGTGCTGTGAACTTTTGGGCAACAAGTGAGATGAAAGCCATTATTCACTCTGAAAGTATCTGCAGAGACCTGGCCCCCTTGAGCCTCTGTCATGGTGACTGTGATGAGTGTAGGAGATAAAGCTGGGCCTGCTCAATGCAGGGAATTTAGCCTAAGATCTCCCACAAAGTGGGGCCCCTCAAAGTGCAACACTCACAGCGTAAGCATCAATACTAAGTAAATCCACCAAGCAGAAATAACAGCAAGGCCTTTCTTGGCCTTGGCCGTGGGTGGAGGAAAAGTTTGTTTTAACCTAAAAATGTTTAACAAGTTGTCCCTTATAGAGGCTTATGGCCTAAGTTTATTCTACTGGTGTGGTCCAAAATACTGCAAGTGGGAATTTAATTTACAGTGGACCCAGGTCAGTAATAACCTTAGATGACTAGCAGATGCAAACACAAATTCTCTCAGGAGGAACGCAACTTAAGTCACGGTAACAAAGAACTACCACAGATAGTTATAAAGAATATGGGTAGCTCACAGGTCAAAACCACAAACGAAAGAAGGAAACAAGAAACTATGAGTGAGAATCATTAGAAACAACATGCAGGAGAATCAGACTCAAACACATTAGATATTGTACTTATTGGTACACAGTATAAACTAAATGTTTTAAATATATTTCAAGAAATAAAAGAAAGGCTTCAAAACACCAGGCAACAAAAACACATAACTTTGAAAAGGGGTGATGAGAGTTACAGTGTCCTATTGCCCTTCAGTTGTTCAGGAGGAGTTAAAGAATCTCATTAATTTGGGGCCTTAGGTAAGTAGACATGTTAAAATATTTGGGGCAAGCATTAAAAGAATAAATATAGAGAATACAGTATGTAAGCTAATATGGGGGAAAAGAAATGGTAAAAAGACAATAAACTGGAAAGGTGAGAAAAAGCACAAAATAAGGTGGTAAAAGAATTCAAATTTATTAGTTATAAGCATTAATGAACTAGACCCTCCAGTTGAAAGATAAGGTCAATAATGCTAGATTTTAAATATCCACTTATATGCTGTTTATAAGAGATACATCCAAAATTTAGTCACAGGAAGACTGAAAGTAAAAGGATGGAAAAAATATAAGAGGAAGTTAATCAGAGAAAGTAAAGATAATCTCTACGAAATAACAAACGGCTCAATAACTGATAAGTGGTTCAATTTGCCAGAAAAACATACTAATTTTCAACTAAGCTGGATAACAGAGCCTCAGTATACATAAACAAAAATGGGCAAAACTAAGTTTAAAATGTCTACTTTAGTTGTTGATAATGACAAGTGGACAGAAATTGTTATGAATACAGAATATTTAAATAGTATAATAAGCTTATGGTCTAGCAGACATGAAAAGAATATCACACCCAACAATTTGAAGAATTATTGAACATTACAAAAATTGACTCTTAAGCCATAAAGCAAACTTCAGTAAATTCCAAAGGTTAGAGACACGTAGACCACACTCTGTAATCACGATGAAAAATTTAAAAGTCAGTAACAAAAAATGAATTTGCTAACATATTTGGAAATTTCATAGCATATCTAAACTAATGAACCAATGAAAAAGTCTTAACAGATATTGGAAAATAGAACTGAATTATATGAAAATTCTATTTTCATTAACCCTCTTGAGATGCAGCTAAAGGGGTAATTTGAGGAAAACATATGGTCTGAAATGTTTAAGTCAGAGAAGAAGAAAGGATTGAAAATTGATGAGCTAAACATTCTACTTACAGTTAGTAAAATAATAACAGAATAAACCCAGAGAAGGCAAAATTAATAAAATAATAGTGATAAGATCTAAATTTAATGAAATAAACATATGATTGAAAAATCAACAAAAATTATGACAAATAAAATAAGCAAAACTTTAACAGCATTAAGAAAAGATGGAGAAGGCACTAACAATATTAGGAAAGAAAAGGGACACATAAATACAGAAGAGATCTAGAAGATAGTAAAGTAATACCATGAAAAACTTTAGCCAGTAAATTTGAAAGCTTAAACAAAACGGACACATTTCCAGAAAGATAATTTATCAAAACTCAATCAGAAGAAATGGAAAACTCGATTGGTCCTGTAATCATCTAGTCAGTAGTTTGAAATCTGAGACTGTATATTCTTCGTAGGAAGATTTTGTGTGACCCACCAAAGTGGTGGAAATGTCTCTGGCTTATAAAGTTTATTTGGAAGACCAAATGAGCAAGACTAGCCTAAGAAAACTGGAAGGGAAAGGATATGAAAGCTTATAGCCTTTAATACTGAAAGTGTGGTACAGGTACGTGAATAGACAAACTGACCAATGGAACACAACAGAAAATTCAGAAATAGGCCCAACTGCATACAGAAGTTCAGGATACAATTAAGGTAGTGTCTGAAGTCGGTGGGGGGAAGATGGACTATAAAAATGAATGGTGTGGAGGGGCACCTGGCTGGCTCAGTGAAAAGAGCATTTGACTTTTGATCTTGGGATTGGGAGTTTGAGCCCCATGTTGGAGGTAGAGTTTACTTTAAAAATTTTTTTTTTAATTTTCAGAATGAATGGTATTGGGATAACTGGATAGCCATATGAAAAAACAAATTTGCTTTGTTCCTCACACTATATACCAGGATAATTTTTAAATTGATCAGAGGTTTAATTGTACGATATTAAACCAGTAGCACAGTAGTACTGTGGAAAGATGCTCAACTTTTTGTTTTTGATTTTCACAACAACCTAATGCGATAGTTATTCTTATCATCCCCATTTTTCAGAGAAGGAAACTGAGTCGAAAGGAGAGTATTCTGCCTGAACTCAAATGCTAATGAGTTATGGTTCTAGGATTTGAACCCAGTCAGGCTTGCTCCAGAAAAGAGTAATTTACCTTGACTAAGTGAGGTTTATTTTAGGAACACAAGGATCATTTAATATTAAGACCTGCTGGGTGTTTCCTTAATATGATAAAATATATTTATCTCAATCCAAAGCCACCCCCATGCTTAATTGAGAATTAGAGAAACAATTTCATTAAAGTCAGAAACAAGACAAGGATGTCCACTAATCATCACCATTATTTAAAATTGTTCTTCAGGACATAGACAAAACAATTAGACAAGAGAAAGAAATTAAAGGTAAAGAAATTAAGAAGAGAGGATAAAATTATAACTTGCTGAAGATAATTGGATTGTCAGCCTAGAAACTAAAAAGGACTGACCAAAAACTTAGAAACAAAATAAGAATTTAATAAATTAGATGGCTACCAAATTAATTTTCAGAATCAACAGCCTTTGTATACACAATGTCTGATTACAGCTATAAAGAAAGAAAATACCTACTTTATAAACATAAGATATAAAATCTTTAGGAATAAACTCAAGAAATATTATTTGTTGAAAATTCTAAAATACTAATGAGGGACACAAAACAAGACCTGAACAATTGTAAAGACATACCATGTTCATACATAAGAACAATCAGCATCATAAAGATGTCACCTCTCCCTAGTTAATCTATAAATTTAATGTGATATCCAATGAAAATATAATCAGATTTTTAAAAAAGATTTACACAAACTGATTCTGAAGTTCATATGGAAAACCAAGAATATATAAGAAAGAAAGGGATGTTGTTAGAGGGAGATTAACTACAGATATTTAAAATTTATAAATCTACAGCAATTAAAACTGGTAATAATTTGTGAATAGTCAGATCAGTATAGCAGAACAGTTCAGAAACAGATCTAAATACATATGGGAATTGAGTGTATGATAAAGGTGGCTTTTCAATCAATGGGAAAAAGATTATTCAGGAAGTAGAGAGAGATTACTAGGTAGTGTCCTGGGAAAAATTAAGTTGGATCCATACTTCACTGCTATATCGGATAACTTGCAGACAGTTCTAAGACTTAAACTAAAAAATAAAACTCTGTACTAGAAAAAAAAGGAAAATCTTCTTATGACTTAAGAGTGGGGAAGGCCTTTCTGAGTCTGCCACAAAACCCAAAAGCTTTAAAAGAAATGATTGCTAGATGAGACTTTGTAGAGATAAAGAATTTCTTCATGACAGTAGCATCATAAGCAAATGCAAATGAGAACCTGAGTGAGATATGTTTAACTCCATCAAGATAAGGGCTAATTTATCTAATGTAAAAGGATCCCCTCAAAAAAGAAATGGATCAGCAATCCAATATAAAAATGGGCAAAAGAAATTAACAGACATTTCATAGAAGAGAAAATACAAATGACTCTTAAGCATATGAAAATATGCTGAACCTCACTTACATAATAAGATAAATTTTTCACCTATCAAAAATAATAAAGCTTGATAACACACTATAATGGTGAGCATGTGGTTAAATAGGCACTTTCACACATTGCACAAATTAGTACAAACTGTGGAGTTTGGCAATATCTATCAAAATTACAAAGGTACATTACATCTTTTAACCCAACAATCCTAGGAATTTTTCATATAAACTTGTATTACATACAAAATGACCTATGAACGTGGCTGATCATTAGAATTCACTAGAGGTGAGTTAGTTTCAGTGTACACTCAGGGGAAGAGATTATATAAGGGCTTGAATACAGAAGGCAGGGATCATTTGGGATCATCTTAAAGAGGCTGCTTACCACATGGAAAAATATTTTTCAAAACCTAACTATATATTGCTTTCAGGAGGCACACTTTATCTATTTTTAAAGATTTATTTGACACAGAGACAGAGAGGGAATACAAGCAGGGGGAATAGGAGAGGGAGAAGCAGGCTTCCTGCTGAGCAGGGAGCCTGATGCGGGGAGCCTGATGTGGGGAGCTCAATGTGGGGAGCCCGATGTGGGGCTCGATCACAGGATCCTGGGATCATGACCTGAGCCAAAGGCAGATGCTTAACGACTGAGCCACCCAGGCGCCCCAAGGAGGCACACTTTTTAAGTGTAAAGACAAAGATTGAAAGTAAAAGAATGGAAAAATGTACACCAACCAAGGGCTAACCTAAAGGAGGCAGATGTAGCTATACAATATCAGTCAAAGTAAATGTAAGTCAAGAAGCATTACTAAAGATACAGAAGGACAGTTCCTAAAAATAAAAAAATCTACCAGGAAGGCATAATAATTTTGTATTTTGATGCACCTAGTACTATAGTTTCAAAACAGCAAAAATACAGAACTGTAACTAATTGATAATACAGTGAAAAAATCATTAACAATATGGAAGATTTAAACATAAGTAATACCTTTAATCTAACTGATGCACATAGCGTACTACAACCAGCATTGTCAGGATATGTGTTCTTTCCAAGTGCCTGTGGAACATTTACCAAAATTTGCCATATGCTAATCCTTAAAACAAATCCCAACACATTCCAGCGAGTGAAATCATCCAAAATATGTTCTCTGACCAAAGTGGGATTAAGGTAGAAATCAATAACAAAAAGATAACCAGAAACTCCTCAAATATTTGGAAATTAAGCAATATACTTCCATATAACCAATAATTCAAAAAAAATCACATTGACAGACAATATTTTGAACTAAATTATAATAAAAATAATGATATATTAAAACTTGAAGAACAAAGCTAAAGCTATACTTAAAGGGAAATTTGTTTCTTTAAATCTGCATATAATAAAAGAGAAGAAAGGCTAAAAATCTAAGTTTCTATCTGAAAAAGTAGAGAAAGAATAGGAAATAAAATCTGAAAATAGAAGAGTAAAGAAAATAATAAAGGTAATAGCAGAACTTAATGAAAAAGAAAAGAGTATATAAGAAAAATCAAATCTAGAGCTGGGTTTTTTTGAAAAGACTAATAAAATTGATAAACTGCTAGCAAGAAAAAAACTACTAGATCAAAAAAATAAGAAAAAAGGTACAAGTTACCAATATTTTAAGTAGATATTATGAAGAACTTTATACCAATAAATCTGAAAATCTACATGAAATAGAATTTCTATGAAAACAGTTTCCCAGCTGAAGAGGAAATTGAAAATCTGAATGTTTTATAGCTAAGAAATTGAATCTGTAACTAAAACTTTCCCATAAAGAAATCTCCAGGTCCAGATTTCTTCACTAAGCAAATTCTTCTAAACATTTAATGGAATGAAACTAATCTTACACAAACTCTTTCAAATCATAGAAAAAGAACAAACAATTCCCAACTCATGTTGAGGCCACCATAATTTTAATGCCAAAGGGTGACAAGTACATTACAAGAAATGAAAATTATAGACCAATACCTCTCCTGAGCATACTTAACAAATACCCTAAACAGAATATTAGTAAGTAGAGTCCAATGATGTAATTTATTTCAGGAATACAATGTTGGCTTAATATTACAAAATCAAGCAGTGTTTTCAACAGGTGGTTCTGGGACAGCTGGATATCCACATGCAAGAAAATGAAGTTGGATCTCTTCATATTCCACATGCAAAAATTTAAAATGGATGAAAAACCTAAATGTAAGAACTAAAATATAAAACTATTAGAAAATACAAGTATAAATCTTCATGATCTTTCATTAGGCAATGATTTCTTACTTATGACACCAAAAGCACAAGCAACAAAATAAAAATAGATAAACTGAACTTCATCAAAAATGTAAACTTTTGTGCTTCAAAAGACCGTAACGAGAAAAAGAAAAAACAACCCACAGAGCAGGAGAAAATATTTGTAACTCATATACCTGGTAAGAGTCTAATATCCAGAATATATGAATAATTTTTAGAACTAAACAACAAAAAGATAAACAACCCAACTAAAAAATAGGCAGAGGGAAGAGCGCCTGGGTGGCTCAGCCAGTTAAGCGTACAACTCTTAATTTTGGCTTAGGTCATGATCTTCGGATCCTGGGATCCAGCCTCATGTCAGATGCGGGGCATCTGCTTGAGGATTCTCTCTCCCTCTTTCTCTGCCCCTCTTCCTGACCACGCGCACACGCATGCACGCATGCATGCATGCATGCATATGTACGTGCGTGCACGCTGCCTCTCTTAAATAAATCTTTTTAAAAATGTAGGCAAAGGATTTGAATAAACATTTCTCCAAAGAAGAGATACAGATGGCCAATAAGCACATGAAAAGATGTTCAACGTCGTTACTCATTAGGGAAATGCAAATCAAAATCACAATGTAATACTACTTCACACCCACAAAGAAGACAATAATAGAACCATAAGAGACTATTAACTCTAGGAAACAAACTTAGGGTTGCTGGAGGGGAGGGGAGTGGGGGGATGGGGTAACTGGGTGATGGGCATTAAGGAGGGCACTTGATGTAATGAGCACTGCGTGTATATACAACTGATGAATCATTACATTCTACCCTTAAACTAAAAAAAAAAAAAAAAAAGGGAAACTGAAAAAACCAAGAAAAAATACAGGGATGCCTGTCTGGCTTGGTCAGTGGAGCATGCAATATTTAATCTCAGGGTTATAAATTTGAGCCACACATTGGGTATAGAGATTACTTAAAAAAAAAAAAATCCTTAAAAAAGTACAGACAATAACAAGTGTTGACAAGGATGTCAAGAAATTGGAGCTTTCACAAATTGCTGTTGGGAATGTAAAATGGTATAGCCACTTGGGAAAACAGTTTGATAGTTCTTCAAAAAGTTAAATGCAGGTTATCATATGACCCAGAAATGTTATCACTAGGTATGTGCCCAAGAATTAAAAATATATGTCCCTATATTCGTAGCAGCATTATTCATAATAGCCAAAAAGTGGAAACAACTCAGATGTCCTACTAATGAATTGATAAAGAAAATGTGGTATGTCCATATGAAGGACTATTGTTCGGCCATGGTAAGGAATGAAATGCTGATTCATGCTACATGGATGAACTGTAAGAACATTATGCTAAGTGAAGGAAGTCTGACACAAAAGCCACATACTATATGATTCCACTTATAAATGAAGTGTCCAGAATAGGCAAATCTATGTAGACAGAAAATAGGTTAGCGGCTACCAGAGACTGGGGAAAGAGGGTAATGGGGAGTGACTAACAATGGGATTGGAGTGAGTTTCTGGGAATGATTAAAATGTTTTGGAATTAGATACTGATGACAGTTGCACAGCTTTATGAATATACTGAAAACCCTGAATTGCACACTTTAAAAGGATGAACATTATGGTATATGAATTATATCTCAATTTAAAAATTAGTGTAGGGGCGCCTGGGTGGCTCAGTCGTTAAGCATCTGCGTTCAGCTCAGATCATGATCTCAGGGTCCTGGGATCGAGTCCCACATCAGGCTCCCTGCTTAGCAGGGAGCCTGCTTCTCCCTCTCCCACTCCTCTGGCGTGTGTTCCCTCTCTGGCTGTCTCTCTCTCTGTCAAATAAATAAATAAAATCTTAAAAAAAAAATTAGTGTATTTAACCAAATTAGCATAATAAAGGAGAAAAATAATGAGATCATCTCAATAGAATGATGTAGAAAAAGCCTTTAATAAAATCAAATACTTATTCATGATAAATACTCAACAAACCTAAATGGAAGGAAATGTTCTTAAACTGGTAAAGATCCATCTATAAATATCTTACAGAAAACATCATAGTTATAGCAAAATATTGAAAGCTTTCTCCTTGAGATTGGGAATACCTCCTAATCATACTTATATTCAGTATTGTTCTAGAGATCGTAGCTGTTGTAATAAGGCAAGAAAAAAGGTTATAAAGACTGAAAAGGAGAAGATAAACTGTCTTTATTTACAGATGATATGATTGTTTATGTAGAAAATCCTGAAGAATCTGTTTATTAGGAGTATTAGAAATATATAAATATGGCAAAGTCCCCAAATTCAAGGTATATATATTACTATATATATATATACTATAATACTGTATTCTGTAAATACTGTGAACAGAATATGAATAAATAATAAACAGAATGAAATTTTTAAATACCATTTACAATAGCAATAAAGCTATAAAACACCTGAGAATATATCTAATGAAAGATGTGCAAGGCCTTTACAGAGAAAACATTATTGAGAGAAAATTAAGAAGACCTAAATAAATGGAGAGATTTGCTGTGTTCATGAATTGAAAAGCTCAAATGTCAATTCCTTCCAAATTAGTCTATAGAAGGAATGCAATCCCAGTCAAAAATCACAGCATTTTGGGTTTCTTTTGGGGTAGTGGGGGGGTGCAACTAACAAGCTAGTTGTAACATTTATGTAAAAAGGTTAAAGACCAGGGCACCTGGCTGGCTCAGTTAGTAGAGCATGGGACTCTTGATCTTGGGGTGGTGAGTTCAAGCCCCACATTGGGCATAGAGGTTACTTAAAAAAAAAAAAACATTAAAGACCAAGAATAGAGCAGACATTCTTGAAGGAACAAAGCTGGAAGACTTACACCACTAGGTATCAAGATTTCTTATAAAGCTATAGTACTATGTCATATTATTGGTGCAGACATAGATACACCAATGGCACAAAATAGATCAGAAGCAGATTCATACATATACACATATAGTCATTTGGCTAAGGACAAAAGTGACTCGATTGTGCAGTAAGGAGTAGATGACCTTTTCAGTAAATGGTGCTTACTCAGTTGGATATTCATTTGCAATATAAATCTTAATCCCTATTTTCACTACTTAAATGAAACCAGTTCCATAAAGATTGCATCATAAAGGGGAAAGGGTGGGGTGCCTGGGTGGTGCGGTCGGTTAAGCAACCGACTTGGTTTTGGCTGAGATTGTGATCTCAGGGTCGTGAGATCAAGCCCCGAATCAGGCTCCGTGCTCAGTACGGAGTCTGCTTAAGACTCTCTCTCCCTCTCTTTCTGCCCCTCCACCCTGCTCTCTTCCTTGCTCTCAAATAAATAATCTTTTTTAAAGAATAAAAGTGAAAAGGTAAAACAATAAAACATCCAGAAAAAAAAAAGGAAAGTATCTCTGATACCTTGAAGTAGGGTAAGATTTCTTGAAATTTAAAAAGTCTTACCCAGAAAGATAAAGATTGATGCATTGGATTACATTAAAGTCAAAAGACCCCATTGAGAATAAAAAAAGCCAGCCACGGGTAGGAGATTATACCTGCAATGCAAAGATCTGACAAGGGACTTGCCTCCAGAATCTGTTTTTAAAGCTGCTACAAAATCAATCAAAACAAACAGATAATCCAACAGAATAATGGGGAAATGACTTGGACAAAACATCACAGAAGAGGCTATCCAAATGGCCGATAAATGTATGACAAAGTGTTAAATGTCATTAGTCATTCGTGAACTGCAGATTGAAACCACAATGCCATACCATGACACACTCAACAGAATGGCTGAAAATTAAAAAGATTGACAAAACCAAGGACTGGTAAGGATGTGGAGCAACAGGTACTCCCCTAAACCTGGCAAGATGTACATTGGTACAGCCACCTCGGAAAGTTATTTGACACTATCCTTTAAAGCTGAACAGGTGCAAACCCAACCACCTAGCAGTTTCACTCTTAGGTATATATTCAATAGAAATGTAAACCTCTGTGCACCAAAATAAGTGCACATAGCAGCTCCATACACAGCAGACCAAACTAAAAATATACAAGTGTCCATCAACAGAATGAATTCATAAATTGTGATATATGCATACAATGGAATGCTGTATAGAAATGAGGATTAACAAACCACATGCAACAACATGGATGAATCTCAGAAACATAAGGTTGAGCAAAGCAGCCAGATACATGAGAACATATTGTGTGATTCCATTTATATGAGGTTAAGAACAAGCAAAATGAAATTTGCTGTTAGAAGTAAGGAGCATGCTTGCCTGTAGGTGTGAGTGATTAACTGAAGGAGACAGAGGGCCCCTGGAAGTTTTGGTAATCTTCTTGCCTTTGCTTAGTGGGTATGTTCTTTTTATGAAGATTCGTTGAGCTGTATATTTATGACTGTGCATTTCTCTGGAAGTATGTTGTATTCAATAAAAACACACAAAACAATCAAACAAAAATGTATGTGAACATAGGTGTTTTTGTGTGTCTGAGGGGTATTTCTGAGAGCGCAGAGCAGGGCATGTATCGATCTCATTTCCCCATTAAGCTCAGGACCTGGGCACGAAGTACTGGACAAGGCCCTCACTCCTAGGCTGTCTGAAGTGTCCTCCCTCCCTGTGGTTTGGGGATCCTTGAGGACTCCTGGCATTTGCTTTCAGAATAGGCCATTGGGGCCATATATAATTTGCCACATTGTTTGAAAAGGAACTTCCACAGCAAAGGCCGCAGTGGGACCCTTCCCCTGAGTCTTCTGGCCAGTATCTGTTCTGATGAGGGTATGTCTCTCCCTGCAGGATATCCCTGGTATGGGACTAATTGACTGCCCAAAGATGTCTTTACCACCCCTCCCTCCAAACTCAAAGGTCCTGGGCACTTGTCTGATCAATGTGGAGTAGAGGAATGAGCCCTGGTGGCAGGGAAGTGAGGCTGATGGAGCCCCAGAGGAGCCGGGGAGAAGGACCCAGGTGCAAATGACTTTGACCAGCTGAGGGGGGTAGAGTCCAAGGCATGAAGCAGATCCCTCATGGGGAGAAGAATGTATAGAGACACTGCCTCAAGACCCTTCTAGGATGTTCCTGTTCCCCAGCCTCACTGGTAGCATAGTTTATAAGTCATTTGTGAAACGAGTAACAGAATTAATCCTATTTCTGCTAGGATACAAGCTTTTCCTCTAAGTTATGAAAAAGTAGCTCATGTTTTGTTTGTTTTGTTTTATGTATTTGTTTATTTTTTCTTTTTTAGCTCATGTTTTTAACACATACAATCCTATACATATAGCAATGCACTGCTACAACTCTAGTGGACTTGGTTATCCACATTGTGTAGGTATGCAAAACACGAGCTGCTCCATTCTCCCTACAAGCAGAAAACAGACCCTCTGTCCCACCACTCTGGTCTGTACCACAGGGACCTGACACGGAATCAGAGAGTTGGAAAGCCCACTGGAGGTCACCTGGTCCAGCGTTCCCAGGCAGAGAGCTCAGCTCATGATTCTCGGCCCCAGGGAGTAAGGTAAGTGGAGAAAAGTCAGTTCACTTCTCCTGGGGTAACTCCTACGTGAAGGGGAAAAACAGCAATAGATAATCCTAGAGCTTTCCAGAAGCAACACCACTTTGTGGGTCTATGGGGCTGCAATACTGAGGAGGTTAAATGCTAATAAAATGCCCTGTCTGGAACCAAAAGGTGAGTATAGCTCTAGGTATCAGGATATTACTGGTTGCATCCCCACTTCTAAGATAATAAAGTAGTATTGCTTTAACTTTATCCTGAGACCCCAGAGGGAACAAAAATTCCCCTTTCTGTTAAATCCAAGATCCTCAAGCATTTTGTTTCAAATGTTGGGCTCCTTTTGGGGAGGGAGGAACATAAACACTTCCGGTGTTTGATTTGTGTGTGTGTGTGTGTACACAAAGAAAGGTTGCTTCCTGCCTCTCACCTCCCTGCAATACAAGTCTTTGCCTCTTTCTCTGAACTTGTAACTTTCAGCATTGTGCCAGGGGGCACGCAGTTTCTAGGTTGTCGGTTTTCCAAGGTCATCCTTTGAGATGAGCTGACTGCTGGATGCATCTGTAATAAGTCAGACAAGGGTTTCTTTGGCTGACTTAGTAGGCTCTTCCCCTCTGATCTGAACCTGCTGAGGAAGTCTCTGTGCATGCTGTAGCCTGTTAGTGACTGTAAATTCCTGAAAGAGAATGAAAGCAGAGTTTAATAATTCTGAGCACCTGGTCCTTCTCTCCTGTCCTCTCTTCTCCCTCCCCGTCCTTTGGTGAGTGTAAGAGGATGTGACAATGTCTGGAGGAGTTGGTGGGGAGAGACAGTGGCCTGTGGGTTGGCACTCAGAGAAAGAGGTTATCCTAGGATGAAATACAAACCATATCATTGATTTTCCCTTTGGGGGGCCCGGATATCACATCCTTCCATTTCCCTCTAGTCCCTGCCCGCCATCGACAGGGAAGCATTAACAGGGAATAATCAATGGTGTTCTGTCCTGAAAATAAAAGGCTTGTCATGTCTCTCCATTTGGTGGAATGGATGTGGGACCAGGGGTCATGTGGCCAGCTTCCATCTGTCTCCTGACACAGGCAGTGACTCAAACATGCTTTCCATCCAGAGGGCTGCAACCCACAGCCAGGTGATTGCAAACTCTCCATGGGCATCAAGAAAAAACAAGACTTCAGTGTCTTTGAACTCTTGTGTCAGGAGCTTGGCTAACTATCAACATGGCAGCTTAGTAGCAGCTTTACTGAACTTTAATTTCTGGGTTACATAATGGATTGATGTTCCCTAACATGATGGATGCTATGCTTGCAGGCAAAAGAAGGCTATGTATTTACCGTTTTGCAATAGAATCACAGAAATTCAGAACTAACAGGGACTTAAATCTGTGGTCCAGTCCTATTCCCCATCTGACGTGTGAATTTGTTAGAATTTTCCCGGTAAACTCAGTGGCTGCCTGAATGCTGTTGCCTACCAATATTGTTCATCCATTGTCAGAAAGCTCAGCTCTTAGAAGGCATTTCCTTACATTAACCGAAATCTGTTATGGTGCTCATGGCCATTACCCTAGTATCCTCTCCATATGCTCCCACTTCTTTCACTTAGACCCAGTTTCCACTTGGTTCCCATCTGCTGATTCTCTGCCATTCACAATCCTGTTAAGTCCCTTTAGATTTAACCCTTATATTTGGTTATTCATCAAAGGCTCTGGCTTAGAAGCATGCCAGTGGCCCTTCCCCTTTCAAACTCCTTGAGTAGCCTCCCTGTCCCTGCCCAATCCCCCACCCTTCACCTCAGAAATAAGTGGGAAGCATCCACTTCCATTTTCTGTACTTGTGTCCACTTAGCCAAAGACTCATTTTGCTGGCTTCAGAAGACATCCCTTGGACTTATTTTAAAATAACGCTTTTAAAATAAAAAAGCAGCAGGATTCACTGTCCCAAACTTCTAATCTTGAGTAGATTGGTGTTAGGACAGCCTCCAACAGCAAGAGACAACATCAAATGCACACATTCCAGGGGGAGTGCCCTGACAAGACCGTTCTTCTAGCCAGCTAAGTCCTGCCCATTCTTGCCCTGCCACTCCTCCTTCCTGTCAGTTCTTCGAGTTCACTGATACTTTCCCAGGAAAGTCCACTGTTTCCCATCAATGGATGAAGAGTCTATTGCTTATAGCAATATAACTATAAGAAAAATGAGATACGAATTTTAAGAATTACCAGGCTCTGACCCAGCCTATCCTGACTCAGGTTCTAGCTCCATGAACACAATTTTCCGGGTTTCCTGATTGGCACCTCTTCTGACATCCTTCTTCCATCCATTAAGGAACAGCCCAACATTGTGCCTGATGGGAGGGGATTTGGAAATCCTTTGCTGAATTACAGATATACCATATCCAAGAGTCTAATAATCATGGCAAAGATAGAAATGATGTCAAGTGTGTGTGTTTTGTAAGTGAATCCATATAACATCCTAGTGTTTGCCATTTTGTTTTCTGAGTGCTTTTGGAGGTTATTTAGAATTTATAACTCTTACGTGGGTGTCAATAATAAGCCCCTGTATTTGCAAAATGAACTAGCAATGGGACCTTGGGCAAGTCTATTTGAATCTTAATGTCTTCATCTATAATATGGATGGAATAATTGTATCTATCCTACTTATAAGTCCAAACCTCTGTTTGGGGCTTTACCATTTAGCATTTATTCTCTAATTTGATCCAACCATACTGTTTATTGCAAAGAACAAACAAGAATTTGTGTGAAAATGTTTAGTGAAATGTAATGCATTATATCTAGGCTGCAGTTTGTTATAAAAGCCCCAACCTCCATCTTCTAGAATCTTCTGTTCTGCTGGCTGCCTCTAAGATCCCTGACAATAATTTAGCAATCCCATTTGCAAGGGTTATCAGCATCCTGGAAAGTAATTCACTGAGGTAAGCAACTTTAATTCATTAGAGTAGCTAGGGAACAGGTGCACTTTTTATAATCTCTTCACTCAGGGCTTTAATTCACTCTTATCAACATTTGTGTTACCCATTTCATGGTAGAAGATGTTATTTGACAGAAAAAAATGGAAGTAAATTAGGGGTGTAGAAGTTCTGCCTTCTTTCTGATAAAAATCACCACCATTCCTAAACAGTGGCTCCTGTCATCTTTGTTTTCCAACTGGCCCTAAACTTAACTTTAAAAAGCAGAAGCCATTTTTGATGCTTTTGGCTCTTTTTTTTTGCAAATTTCAACTCATTGCTGGCTTCATCCTTCTGACACTCTTTAAACCAAAACCCATCTTGTTTATTAGTTTTTGTTCACATTCCACTCTGCCAAGATTTTGAAGAACAGAATCCCATGAGAATAGGTGCATTATTTGGGGAAGTGTCTTGAGCACTCTATCAATTCAAGATCCCTTTGCCTCGATCAAGGACTGAAGCCTTAGTTAGTACTAACCTGGAAGTGATCCGAAGGGTTTGCCGGGCCATATGAACTGTTAGAGACTCACATGAACTACTATCATGAACATCTCTTCCCTAGCACCGCCTGTCACTGTTCTCTGCGCTTCATGCTCCCTGCTCTGTAGGTCCTTGGTTCTGTGTTTCTTCTCTCCACGCTCTATATTTGTGCTTGTCAGAACACCTGCAGCTGCTTAGATCTCCTTACATTTCATCTCCCTTTCCTTTTGGTGACATCTTTAGTTTCATAGGTCTGTGCTTTTGAGAGTGGTCCAATCAAGAGCTATCTTTCTTCTGCTATGGAACCATCGCTGCTAATATGGCTAAAATTTAGAAACTAAACACACACACACACACACATACACACACATTTCTGATTATCAAAGTAAGTTATACATATTGGCATACTGTAGACCATTTGAAAAGTTTAGAAATATACAAATTTTTTTTTAATTTTAGCACCCCAAAACAGCTACTCATTGGCATTTTGGTATAATTCATTTAGACATTATTCTACATGTATTTCAGTATTGACATACATATAGTAATAATACTATGCATCAAATATTTTGCACTGGACATATTACATAGCCTCCCCCCATCAATATATAAATTCTTTGTAAGTGCTGTATTTAATGCCTGCATAATATTGCATATGTGAAACACATAGTGATGCTAATATTAAACTATTATTCTGTTGTTCCCAGGAATTTTTTTTATTTTGTAAATAACCCATGCAAAGTTAGAAGGGGCACAATCCATAAGACTGCCCTCATTTTTTTTTAAGCTTTTTTTTTTTTTTTTGAGAGAGAGAGAGCGGGGCAAGGGGGAAGGGCAGAGGGAAAGGGAGAGAGAGAGAATCTTAAGCAGGCTCCGTAGCCAGTGTGCATTCCGATGTGGGGCTTGATTTCATAACCCTGAGATCACGACCTGGGCTGAAATCAAAAGTCAGACGCTTAACTGACTGAGCCACCCAGGTGCCCCTGCCCTCATTTCTGATTCCAACTGCAAAGTTAGGAACAGTTTACAAGACTACCTTCACTTGTGACACCACTTGTAAGTTTGGGAGTTCCCAAGACTGCCCTGAATTTTGATAATTCACTAGAGGGACTCACAGAACTCATTGGTAGCTATCATATTCATGGCTATGATTTATTACAGTTAAAAGATACCGATGAAAACAGCCATGGGAAGAGATTTCTGGAAAGTTCTAGACATGGAGTTGTTCTTTTCCCATGGAGTCATAGACAGCATTACTTTTCCAGCAATAATGTGTGACAACATGTGTGGAGTAAGTATGGCCAACCATGGAAGCTCTCCTAAGCCTCGATGTCCAAAGTTTTTATTGGAGTTCCATGGTTGACTGCCTGTGTGGCTGATCTTTAGCCTTCAGCCCCTCCAGATATAGATTGGATACAAACATGGCCCAACACCCCCATCATAAATCACAATGTTAGACTGTCTAGTGGCCGAGGACCCCAGGTAAACAAAGACACTCTTATCAGGCAGGACATTCCAAGCACCTAGGGATCACCTCCCAAAGCTGAGGGCAAAGACCAGACTGTTCTTTGGGTAAGGTGAATTCTCTATTATACATTCTATAATGAATATCTTTGTGCATAAGCTGTTCACTTTGAAGGCTATTTCTTTAGAGTACATTTCCAGAAATGGAATTATTGGATCAAAGGATATGAACATTTTTAAGACTCTTGACATGTATCAGAATGCTTTCTGAAGAGCATATCAATTTATATCCTACCCCTTCCCCACCCCCTTCCAACAATGCATCAGAATATCTTTTTATCACATTCTCACTTGCAATGGATATCGTCACTAAAAAAAAATTTTTTTTCTGGCAATTTGATAGACACAAAGTGGTATCACATGGTTTTCACTTGCGTTTCTATGACTACTATTAAGGGTATATACGAATATGTTTATTTTTAAAGCTTTTGTTATACAGGATTTTGAGCACCCACAAAAATTGACAGAATAGCTTATGAACTCCCATATGCCCATCATCCCAACCCCACCACCATGAATCCCTGGGAATTCTACCTCATTGAAATCTCCACCTTCTCTCACTCCCATAGTTTTTTTTGTTTGTTTGTTAGAGAGAGAGAACATGGAGATTGGGGTGGGCGGGAAGGGGCAGAGAGAGAAGGAGGAGAGAATCTTAAGCAGGCTCCACGCCCAGTGCAGAGCCCAATGCAGGGCTTCATCTCACAACCCCTGGGATCATGACCTGAGCTGAAATCAAGAGTCAGATGTTTAACTGACTGAGCCACTCAAGCACCCCTCACTCCCATAGTTTTTTAAAGAAAATCTCCTAGACATATTATTTTCTCTTTATTATTTCAATAGGAAATTCTAAAAACTAAGGACTCTTTATTAAAAGACCACAAATGTAATTATCATACAGTTGAAATTAACAATAATTTCTTAATGTCATCAAATATCCAGTTAATATTCAAATTTCCAATGGTTTCATAATTATCAGAGACTTTTTTACATTAAAAAAATCAGAATCCAGGGATGCCTGGGTGGCTCAGTCAGTTTAGCGTCTGCCTTCAGCTCAGGTTATGATCCCAGGGTCCTGGGTTCGTGCCCCACATCAGACTCCTTCCTCAGCGGGGAGCCTGCTTCTCCCTCTGCCTGCCGCTCCCCCTGCTTGTGCTCTCTCTCTCTCTCAAATAAATAAATAAAATCTTAAAAAAAAAATCAGACGGGCTGGGGGGATGGGTTAGCCTGGTGATGGGTATTAAAGAGGGCACATATTGAATGGAGCACTGGGTGTTATACGCAAACAATGAATCATGGAACACTACATCAAAAACCAATGATGTAATGTATGGTGATTAGCATAACAATAAAATTTTAAAAATTAAAAAAAAATCAGAATCCAAATGAGGTCCAGATATTGAGATTTGTAGATATATCTTTTAATTTAACATGTGACCTTTAATTTACAGATAGATTCCCCCTCTACCTCCCTCCCTTCCTTCCCTGCCCCTCACCACTTCCTTCTTAAGATAGGACTTGTTCACTGCTGTACGCCTGGTGCCTAAAACTGAGTCTGGCTCACAGTAGATGTGATAGACAGGCTCTAAGATGTTCCCATGACCCCTGCCTCCTGGTGTCTGCCTCTTTATGTAATCCCCTCCTCTTGACTATGACTTCCTTCTAACCAATAGAATATGGCAAAGGTGATGAGATGTCACATCCATGATTGTATTATATAGGACTCCATCTTGCTAGCAGCCTCTCTTTCTCTCCCCCTCTCCCTCTTCCTTTTGCTGGCTTTGAAGAAACAGGCTGCTATGAAGTAAGTGACCTGGTTGGAGAAGCTCATGTGGCAAGGAACTATGAGTGAGGACTCTCTAAAAGCTGAGGGTAGATTCCAGCAAGAACCTGAAACCTGGGGCATCTAGGTGGCTCAGTTGGTTAAGCATCTGCCTTCAGCTCAGGTCATGATCCCAGGGTCCTGGGATTGAGCCCTGCATTGGGCTCCTTGCTTACTTAGAAGGGAGCCTTCTTCTCCCTCTGCCTGCCACTCCCCCTGCTTGTGCTCTTTTTCTCTCAGTCAAATAAATAAAATCTTAAAAAAAAAAAAAAAGAAAAAAAAGAACTTGAAACCCTCATTTGGCAAATACAAGGAAAATCTGTGGGACCCCGAAAGCAGATCTTAGTGAAGCCTCTGATGAGACTGCAGCCCCAGCCAACACCTGGATTATGAGATCCTTAAGCAGAGAACTCAGGCAACCTGTGTGCAGCCTTCTAACCTACAGAAACTACAGATTATGAATGTATGTTGTTTAGGGTTGCTGAGTTTGTTGTAATTAATTAAGTAGCATAGAAATGAAGGCAGCAGCTGTGCACTAAACCAATGTTGAATTGATTGAGTGAATATATAAGAAGGCTAGTTAGGCACTGGTCAGATACTCTGCTTTTAGTTGAGTAGGTCTTCCAGCCACTGACCAGATGGCCAAACTCCAGCACCACCCCAATGCCTCTTGAGATGGTTTGTGCCCACATCTGCATTGCATGAGTTGGTCAGGCCCTCCGTCTAGCCAGGCAACTGTGGTATACTCCAGCATCACCTTAAGCCATTCCTGAGCCTTCCCACATTATCTCCTCTCAGCTTGCTTACACTGACCGCAGGGTGAGTTTCTGGTGGGTAAGTCCCCTCATGGGAGCCCTCCTAAGGGTCTGAATCTTCTCAGTAGACCTAGTAGTTCCTTCTGTAATGTGAACAACACTGCACAGATGGCTTTTGGGTGTCTGTCTCCACATTATTTGCCCCATGGCTGTTTCTGCCTTTGATAAAATTTACCTTCTCCTCTAGACACAGCATCCCCAGTATGTATACTGGACGGTTGTAAATTGCTCCAAACAAAAAACTTTTGAGTGGGACATAACCATGAAGCCTTTTTCTGACCCTGTGTGGTCACCAGGCAGAGAGGCCACCCTGGGAAACTTCCTTGTCCTTCCACCCAGCAGGGGCCATTCTCCTCTGTCTCCACAGCCCAGGGCTCCACAAACCCTCTGTTCTCACGTTCTCTCTACCACCTCCTTTATTCCAGCCTGGGTGTTTAAAAGCAATCATTGTCAGAATATGCCATTTAATCTGTTTTCATTTTTTATTGTAAAAAGAGGAAGCAAGGGCTAGTGGTAAGATTGCAGATGAATAATGAAAGAATTCTTCACAGCAGTTCAGGGATATATATTTTTCCTGCAATGAAGCGAGACGGATTCCCATCACAGCTCAGAGACTTGTTCCATGAAGCCCCTCATCTGTCATGTTCTGAGGGGAAGGGGAAGGTGGAGAAGTGTCATTATGGATGTAACTGGGCTCAGAAGTGACTGGTCAAGGTTGACATTGCAGTCCTGACGGAGCTATTTATGGAAATTTTCCTGGGAGGCACTGCTGACTGGTGGCGTGGGCAGCTCCACACAGCCCCTGCTCTGTGGCTGATTCCCAATTCCTTTCTAATAAGCCTGCCTTGAAGCTGACGGAAGTCCCTCCAAAGTAGCTACCCAAGAATACCCTTGATCTGTTCCAAACTAGATAGATAGGAAATCGAAACAGTAAATATTCTCTGACTTTTGCAATTAGCCTGCACCAGATGCCCCTAACTGTCTCTATAATTTCCTGTCCCCAAACTGCTGGCCTGTCTCCCTGGCAACTCTGAGCAGAGTGGAATCAGGGTGGTCTCTATCTGTAGCTTGTGCATTATTACACGTAAAGTGAGAGATGCCTGGGAGCTGGGTGCCCTGCATCAGGTTTGCCAATCCTGTGTGGATGCTGATTTCATCTTAAAATGAGAAGACTGAGGACAGAAATAGGTCCAACTTATAAGACAGAGAAGCCAGACCTCAATTTCCTCCCCCGCCTCCTTTCCTAACCTCAGGAAACAACTTGTGCAAAGAGCTTTTCTGCCATGAACAGCTGTTCTTACCCTCTCCGCTCCTGCTTTTTCAGAAGCTGACCCTTACTGCAGTGCCTACCCCACCTCGGTTGTGGTTCAGCAGAGAAGACCCCATCGGACCGATGGCTGTCACTCTGCCTCTGCTCGCAGGTTTTCAGTTTGCTTGAGGAAAGAAACTATACCCCCCCACCCCCCCCACACCACACACACACTTTAAATTTATTTTCTTACTGCTAGCCTCATTCCTAAAAGGATTTGAAATATCTGACACAAATATGAATGGTACAGCAAGGCAGATGGTAAGGAGGAATGCCAGGCAGAGGAAATAAAAGTAGGAAAAATAAGACAGCCTCGTGAGGCTCTTATGCTGAAGGCTGATTTATGTTCACTTGCTAATTTGGCTCTGAGTCCTCTGGAAGAAGGAAGCATAGTCAACAATTCCCTTCACGGTGTGTACAAGTTAAATAGAAAACCACAGAGATCCTTCAACTTATGATGGGGTTATATCCCGATAAACCCTTCATAAGTTCAAAATACTGTAAGTTGAAAATGCATTTAATCCACCCAACGTACCAAAGATCATAGCTCAGCCTAGCCTGCCCTAAATGTGCTCAGAACAGTTACATTAGCCTGCAGCTGGGCAAAATCATGTAACACAATGCCTATTTTATAACAAGGTGTTGAATGTCTCATGTAATTTTTTTAAGATTTATTTATTTGAGAGAGAGAGAGAGTGAGGGTGGTGGGGGAAGAAGGCAGGGGCAGAAGGAGAGGGAGAGAAGCAGACTCCCCACTGAGCGTGGAGCCCATTGCGGGGCTCAACCTCACATGAGCTGAGCTGAAATCAAGTCACAAGCTCAACTGACTGAGCCACCCAGGTTCCCCAAATATCTCACGTAATTTATTGAACAATGAACTGAAAGTGAAACACAGAATGGTGTGTGGTTATAGAATGCTGTCAGTCTATTGCTTGTAACCCTAATGATCCTGTGGCTGACCGGGAGCTACGGCTCGCAGCCACTGCTCAGCATCACAAGAAAGTGTTGCTAGCCTGGGAAAAGATCAAAATTCAAAATTTGAAGCATGGTTTCTACTGAATACATATCACTTTCTCACCTTTGTTGTCAAAAAAATTATAAGTTGAACCATCCTAACTTGGGTACCATCTGTAGTTTGGTAGAAAGTTCTGAAGTACCAGACATATCTCTGTTGGGATGTTTATTCTCTTAAACATGTGAACAATGCCATCAATAATGTTGAGTTTTATGGCACATAAAATTATTTAGAATGTTTAACTTTCTTAAGGCTGCTGTGAAGATCACTGGTGTTTGTGTTCTGTGATTGTAGAAAGAATTGATGTCTTATGGACTCAAGTTTAAAAATACACAATTTTTCTCTCCTCCTCCCCCTCCTCCTCTTCCTTCTCCCTCACCCTTACTCTTCTTCTTGAAAGAACTCTGGACATTTTCCACTTTCTGGAGTCAAGGAACCTGGGCTCTTGCCCCTGACTCAGTGGTTATTGGCATCATTGTGCTGTGTGTGTTCTGATCTCTCTGTGTGTGTTTCTGCGATTGTGTGTTTGTGCATGAATAAGAATAAATGAAAGTGTCCAGCCAACTACTTTACCAATGTCAACCTTAAATAAACGGTAATTTAATTAAACAAAGATGAGTTTATTTGGGAATAGCAAGGGAATTGCAATTCAGAACAAGCAAACTATGGTGAACCATAGGCACATCCAAAGAGACAAAGGAAAGGGGGAGAGGCTAGCTTTCATTAGGTTCTGGAAGGAGATTGGGGAGGGTTGTTTTGAAAATAAGTTCGCTGGAGGAGAATGAGTTTGAGGTTGTGATGGTTTCTCTCAGCTGCAAGTGGTGGGCAGTTTGCTGTTATTGAGGCATGTGGAAATCTTCCTTTTTCCTGCTGGTCATGTTAGTTGAAATGAGTGATATGTGTGTGGGAGCTCTCCCTTCATGGCTTCTTGACTCCATTTTTTTTTTTTTTTTTTTGAGAGACTGAGAAAGTGTTGCACATGGGGTGGAGGGTTGAGGCAGAGGGAGAGGGAGAGAGAGAATCTTAAATTGGGTGTGGAGCCTGATTCAGGGCTCAATCCCACAACCCTGAGGTCATGACCTGAGCTGAAATCAAGAGTCAGACGATTAACCGACTGAGCCACCCAGGTGCCCCATTGACTCCACTTTAAATCAGGTTTCCTTTATTCATTTTCACACCAAGTTATCATTAAATTAAATGCAGTGAGTTGGGCATAGGATTTTTCTAAGAAGTGATTTTCAAATTTAAGCATGCATAAAAATCTCCTAAAAGCCTTGTTAAGACAGCTGGGCCCCACCTCCAGAGTTTCTGACTGAGCACATCTGGGATGGGTCCGAGACTTTGTGTTTCTTACAGGTTTCTAGGTGGTGCTGTCACTGTTTGTCTAGGGAGCACACTTTGAGAACCACTGTTTTAAAGAAACTTCCTTTCATTTCCTTTCCCCTAAACCATCCTAGGTTGAGGAACCAGTTGTGGTCCATCTGGGAGTTCCCATCTGATTTTTCATCCCAAGCCAGGCAGAAGTAGCCATTGTCTTTTGGCTAATAATCTGAATAATCTGAACCCAAACTAGAAATCTGGCTGGGTGGGGTTCAGAGGAGCTCACACTGGAGTTATAAGGAAGCAAAAGTTTAGACTGTGAGTGTGCACATACTATTCTATTCTATGCCATCCCATACCACACTATACCATTCTATACTAAACTATACTATACTGTACTATTCCCTACACTATACTATACCATACTATTCTATACTGACTACTACTGGGTTTTTCCACAGTTCTCATTTGGGCAAAGTAACATGTGGTGCCACTCAAATGCTTGAGAATGTCCTGAAAATTAGAGAGATAACATTATTCATGTGTGTGTTAAAAATAAGTATATTAAGGCAGGTGGCAGACTAAAAAATCTATTTTGTTGGGTAAAGATTCAGGCTCCTTTCCCAACACTGTCATCTGAAACTAAAATCACTTGCTAGTCAGAGTCCCTTTTGGACAGAGTCTGGCCACTGTCACCAACCAAATAGGGTTTCGGGAGGACAAAGAGCAAGCAGGGATGAAATTTCTTAGCCCCATAACACCTTGCAGTCTTTGGACTACTTGGCCATCTTTACTGATATATCTTCTGTGGTTCTGCTACTCGTCCCAGTCAAGTCAAGAGCAGGGAATCAATACCTACCTGTGGTGGTTTTAAAATATGTCCACTAAATTCTTTGATACTCCTCCCTTCAGAGAGTGAAGCTTAATTTGCCATTCTTATAATGAGCAGAACATGGCAGAAGTAATATTTTACCTGAAACTTGATAACTTTTGAAGATGAGTTATAAAAACTTTGCAGCTTCCTTCCTCCTTCCCCACCTCCTAGGATCATTCAGTCTGGGGGAAGCCAGCTGCCATGTTGTGAGGACCCTCAAGGAGCCTTATGTGGCAAGGAATTCAAGCCTCCTGCCAACAGCCTGTGAGTGAGCCACCATGAAAATGGGCCCTCCAGCCCCAGTCAAACCTTCAAATGACTACAATTCCGGAAAATGTTTTGACTGCAACCTCATGAGAGACCATGAGACACAACTGCCCAGGTAAGCTCTTTCCAAATTCTTGACCCACAGAAACTGTGAGATAATAAAAGTTTGTTTGTGAATATCTTCTCCCCTTTAATAGATTGCCTTTTCATTTTGTTGATGGTTTCCTTCACTGTGCAAAAGCTTTTTATTTTGTTGTAGTCCCATAGTTTATGTTTGCTTCTGTTTCCCTTGCTCAAGGAGACATATCTAAAAAAATGTTGCAAGGCCAATGTCAAAGAAATTTCTGCCTATGTTTTCTTCTAGGAGTTTTATGGCTTCAGGTCTCACATTTAGGCCTTAAATCGATTTTGAGTTTATTTTTGTGTGGGGTATAAGAAAGTCCAGTTTCATTCTTTTACATGTAGCTGTCCAATTTTCCAACACCATTTGTTGAAGAGACTCTCTTTTCCTCGTTGTATATTCTTGCCTCCTTTGTTATAGATTAATTGACCATATAAGCGTAGGTTTATTTCTGGGTTTCTATTTTGTTCCATTGATCTTCGTGTCTGTTTTTGCACCAGTACAATACTGTTTGATTACTACAACTTTGAAGTGTATCTTGAAATCTGGGATTGTGATACCTCCAGTTTTGTCCTTCTTTCTCAAGATTGCATTGGCTATTTGGAGTCTTGTGGTTCCATACGAATTTTAGGATTATTTGTTCTAATTCTGTGAAAAATGCTGTTGGTATTTTGATAGGGATTACACTGAATCTATAGATTGCTCTGGGTAGTATGCAAAAGTTTGTTATTTTAAGGTGCTACAGTTTGAGATAATTTGTTACACAATAATGTAAAACTAATACATTACAATAAGGCAGACCTTCATAACACCCCTGCTGAGATTCTGATCCTGTCACATTCCTTAAAAGAAACTTTCAGTGACTCTTCATTACCTCATGTTAAGTTCTCACTGCTCAGTTAGGTGACCAAGACCCTTCTACATTATCTCCCACAAATTTCCTAAACAGACCCAACTGAACTATTTGCTGTGCCTCAAACACCCCTCAGACTTCCATACCTTTGCCAACTAGTCTGAAATTTTTCCCTGGCTCTTATCTCCACCTTTAAAAGTCCTTGTATCCTCCAGGTCCTATCCCTAAAGTCACCTTCTTCATGAAACTATTTTTTAGTCTCTACCAGATGTTTCTCCCATCATCCAAACCTCCATTGTGCTTTGTGCCTGTTTGCTGCCTTCCCAGTATTCTTTCCTCTTCGCTCATGCTGGCAGAGTCCTGGTTTAGTTTCCCTTATCATTCCTCATTTTGACTCTTGCAAACCCTGATTAGTTGAAGCCATCCATAGTGGTCCCAATGCCCTTTTCAGTGACTGATGCAGGAGTAGTATGTTATCGATATAATTCTGGCCAATGAATAAGGAGGCAATGTCTGCATTCTGGGAAAAGCTTTTTAAAATAAAGATTAAAATAAATATTTTAAAATAAAAAGATATTATGGAAGGAGCAGTTCTGCCGGACATTATCGGTATGGGTATGATTTCCAGAATCGTGGCAACTATCTTATAAACATAAAGGGAGCTAGCCCAAGGATGGATGAACACAAGATAGGAAGAACCTGGGTCCTTTATGATTTTGTCAGACCATGAATTAGCCATCTTGTTATTGCCCTATCTCTGAACTTCATGGTATGGGAAGTCCTCTTCTAGATAGTCTAGATTAAATCAGTTAGATTGGTTTTGTTGTCACTTGCAGCTGAAAATGCCCTTATTAGCACAAAAACTTGGTGATGATACTCTTTAAGACTGATATTAAAATTATCACTGTACTCATTTTTCCTTGTATTCTGTTATAATTTGGAGTGAAGGGATTATATTTTTACTGAAGTAAGACATACATACAGAAAAAGATAAAAAGCCCCTTGGAAACCACAGAGAAAATACCTATAGAAGTTACACAAAAGAAAAAGAAGAAGGAATTGAAACCTATCAGTAATAATAATAAAAATAATAATAATAATAATAAATATTTTGCTTTAAAAGGAAGGCAGCATGAGAGAAAGAGGGACAAAAGAACTATAAGACAAACAGAAAATTGTTTTAAAAATAGCAATAGTAGGGGCACCTGGGTGGCCCAGTTGGTTGGGCAACTGCCTTCAGCTCAGGTCATGATCCTGGAGTCCCAGGATCAAGTCCCACATTGGGTTCTCTGCTCGGCGGGGAGCCTGCTTCCCCCTCTGACCCTCCCCGCTCTTGTGCTCTCGCTCTCGCTCTCTCTCTCATTCGCTCTCTCTCCAATAAATAAATAAAATGTTTAGAACAATAAAAAAATAAAAATGGCAATAATAAATCCCTTCTTATCACTAATTACTTTAAATGGAAATGGACTAAACTCCTCAATAAAAAGATACAGACTGTTTGAATAGATAAAAAACCAATATCCAACTGTATACTGTTTATAAGAAACTCACTTTAGATCTAAAGACACACATAAACTGAAAGTGAAGGAATAGAAAGGATAGTCCACGCAGCAGTAACCAAAAGTAAGCAGGAGTGGTTATACGTATCTCAGGCAAAGTAGGGACACAAACCATAAGAGACTCTTAATCTCAGGAAACAAACTGAGGGTTGCTGGAGTGGAGGGGGCTAGGAGGGATGGGGTGGCTGGGTGATGGACATGGGAGAGGGTATGTACTATGATGAGCGCTGTGAATTGTGTAAGACTGACGAATCACAGACCTGTAGCCCTGAAACAAATAATACATTATATGTTAATTAAAAAAATTAAAAGTTAATGGGGCGCCTGGGTGGCTCAGTCGTTAAGCATCTGCCTTCGGCTCAGGTCATGATCCTAGTGTCCTGGGATCGAGCCCCGCATCGGGCTCCCTGCTCCGCGGGAAGCCTGCTTCTCCCTCTCCCATTCCCGCTGCTTATATTCCCTCTCTCACTGTGTCTCTCTCTGTCAAATAAATAAATAAAATATTTTTTAAAAAAAATTAAAAGTTAAGAAAAACCAAGAATTGTCTCTAGAGGAAAAGAAGGCCATTATAAAATGATAAAAGGATCATTTCAACAGAGAAATATAACAATTATAAATATATATATATATATATATACACCCAACATCAGAGCACCTAAGTGTATAAAAACAAATATTGATAGATCTGAAAAGAGAAATTGACAGCAGTACAATAATAATAAGAGACTTCAATACCCCACTTTCAATAATGCACAGAATATCAAGACAGAAAATCAAGAATGAAACAATGGACTTGAGCAACACTATAGACCAAATGGACCTAACGGACATATACAGAACTTTTCTTCCAGTAGCAGAATACACATTCCTGCTCCCAACAAAGAAAAACCCAGGGCTAGATGGCTTCATGGCTGAATTCTACCAAACATTCAAAGAATGAATACTAATCCTTCTTAAACTCTTCTAAAAAATAGAAGTAGAGGGAATACTATCAAACTCATTTTATGAAGCCAGCATCACTCTGATACCAAAGCCAGATGAAGACACCACAAGAAAAATGCACTATAGACCACTATCTCTGATGAATATAGATGTAAAATACTCAATAAAATACTAGCAAACCAAATTTAACAATGCATAAAAAAGATTATAAACATGACCAAGTGAGATTTATCCCTGAGATGCAAGATTTGTTTAACATATGCAAATCAAATGATGTAATATACCACATTAACAGAATGAAAGATAAAAACCACATGGTCATCTCAGTAGGTAAAGAAAAAACATTTGGCAAAATTCAGCATCCAATTATGATAAAAACTCTCAACAAAATAGATATAGAAGGAAATTTTCCTCAACATAATAAAGGCCATTGATGAAAAGCCCACAACTGACATCAGAAGCAATGGGGAAAACTGAAAACTTTTCTTCTAAGTTCCAGTAAAAGGCAAGGATGCCCTCTTGCCATTATTATTCAACACAACACTGGAAGTACTAGCAAGAGCAATCAAACAAGAAAAAGAAAGAAAAGGCATCTGGGTCAGAAAGGAAAAATTAAAACTGCTTTTATTTGCAGATGACATGATCCTATATGTAGAAAACCCTGAAGACCCCATAAAAAAAACAACAGCTAGAACTAATAAATAAATTCAGTAAAATTACAGAATACAAAATCAACATACAAAAATCAGTTGCATTTCTTTATGCCAACAATGATCTAGAAAGGAAATCAAGAAAATAATCCCATTTATGATAGCATCAAGAGTAAAATACTTAGATGGGTATCAAGGAGGACATGTGTTGTGGTGAGAACTGGGTGTTATATACAACTAATGAATCGCTGAACACTACATCAAAAACTAATGATGTACTATATGTTAACTAACTGAACATAATTAAAAAAAAAAAGCAAAAGAAAGAGTAAAATACTTAGGAACAAGTTTAACCAAGGCAGTAAAAGATCTGTACACTGAAAACTATAAAACGATGAAAGAAACTGAAGTCATAGATAAATGGAAAGATATCCTGGGTTCATGGATTGGAAGAATTAATATTGTTAAAATGCTTGTACCACCCAAAGTGATACAAACATTCAATGCAATCCCTATCAAAATTCCAGTGACATTTTTCACAGAAATAGAAAAACAATTCTAAAATTTGTATGGAATCACAAAAGGCCCTGAATAGCTGAAACAATCTTAAGAAAGAAGAACTAAGTTGGTGGCAGCATACTTCCTGATTTCAAATTATACTACAAAACTATAGTAATCCAGACAATATGGTACTGGCATAACACCAGACACATAGACCACTGGAACAGACTAGAGAGCCCAGAAATAAACCCAAGTTTTATGGTCAACTGATTCTTGACAAGGCCACAATGGGGAAAGGATGGTTTCTTCAACAAATGGTGTTGGAAAAACTGGATATCCACATGCAAAAGAATGAAATTGGACCCTCATCTTACACCATACCCAAAAATAAACTCAAAATAGATTAAAGACTTAAATATAGGACCTAAAACCATAAAACTTCTAAAAGAAAATATAGGGAAAAATTTCCTTGACATCGGCCTTGGTAATGATTTTTTGGACATGACACCTAAAGCTCAGGCAACATAGGCAACAATAAACAAGTGGGACCCTACCTCAAACTAACATGTGTCTGCCCAGCAAAGGAAACAATCAACAAAGTGAAAAGGCAACATATAGATTGAAAGGAAATATTTACAAATCATATATCTATTTTTTTTAAGTAGGCTCCATGTCCAACATGGGGCTTGAACTCATGACCCTGAGATTGAGAGCCACATGCTCTACTGATTGAGTCAGCCAGGCACCCCACAAATCATATATCTAATATGGGGTTAATATCTCAAATTTATAAAGAACTCATACAACTCAGTAGCAAAAAACCCCAACTTGATTAAAAAATGGGCAAGGGACCTTAATAGACATTTTTCCAAAGAAGACATGCAAATGGCCAACAGACGTTTGAAAAGATTCTTAACATCACTGATCATCAGGGACATTTGAATAAAAAACACAATGAAATATCACCTCACGTCTGTTAGGAAGGCTGTTATGAAAAAAAAGATAGTAAGTACTGGTGCAGATGTGGAGAAAATGGAACGCTTGTGCACTGTTGGTGGGAATGTAAATTGGTACAGCCATCATTGAAAACTCTATGGAGATTCCTCAAAAATTTAAAATAGAACTACAATATGATCAGCAGTCCCTCTTTAGGGCATGTACCAAAAGTAAATGAAATCGGTACCTTGGAGAGAGATCTGCACCCCCATGTTTATTGCAGCATTATTCACAATAGCCAAGATATGGAAACAACCTAAGTGTTCATCAACAGTTGAGTAGATAAAGAAATTATCACGCACACACACACACACACAC
The DNA here is from genome assembly GCF_002201575.2 of Neomonachus schauinslandi. Classification (NCBI taxonomy): domain Eukaryota; kingdom Metazoa; phylum Chordata; class Mammalia; order Carnivora; family Phocidae; genus Neomonachus; species Neomonachus schauinslandi. The sequence continues at coordinate 25,315,795 of NC_058411.1, read as the reverse complement.
ACACACACACGATGGAATATTATGCAGCCTTAAAAAGAAGATTTTTCTTTTGCAACATTTGCAACGACATATATGAAACTGAAGGACATTATGCTAAGTGAAATAAGCCAGACACGGAAGGACAAATGCCTCATGATCTCACTTCTAAGTGGAATCTTTTAGTTCAAATATACTGAGGTAGAGAGTAGAACCATAGTTATCCGGAGTGGGAAGATGGGGGAAAGGGAGAGATATTGATCAAAGGATACAAAGCTTCAGTTATAAAAGATGAATAAGTTTAGAGATCTAGTGCACAGCATGATGACTATACTTAATAATACTGTATTATATACTGGAAATTTGCTAAGACAATAGATTTCAGATGCTTTCACCACACATTAAAAAATGGTAACTGTGAGGAGATGAATATGTTGATTAGCTTAGTTAGTAATCATTTCACTATGGATATGCACATCAAACATCATGTTGTACATCATAGATGTATACTATTTTTATTTTAAAAAGTAAAAACATAAAATCTTTTTAATAAAAATACATGAAGTCCAAGTTCTAGCTTAATGAATGTTCACAAAGTAGCACCTCTGAATAACCAGCATCCAGATCAAGAAACGGTACATTGGAGATGGGAACTCCAGATGTGCACATTGACACCAGGCTTGACAAAGCTGTCTGGGCCAAAGGAATAAGGAATGTTCCATACCATATCCGTGTGCGGTTGTCCAGAAAACGTAACGAGGATGAAGATTCACCAAACAAGCTCTACACACTGGTTACCTGTGTACCTGTCACCACTTTCAAAAATCTACAGACAGTTAATGTGGATGAGAACTAATCGCTGATTGTCAAATAAAGGTATAAAACCACAAAAAAAGAAAAGAAAAGAAAAGAAACGGTACATTATCAGCACCCCAGAAACCATTCTTGTGCCTGCTCCAATTTAATCCCTCATCCCTTCCTCCCAGGGTAACCACTGTCCTTATTTCTGACAACATGGAAGAGTTTTGCCTGTTTTTAAACTTTGTGCAAATGGAAACATAGCACATACTCTTTTAGTCTGGCTTCTTTTTCTTATTATTATGTCTGTGAGATTCATCGAGTTTGTTGTATGTATCAGTTGTTCACCACTGAGATATATATTCTATTATATAATAGCCCACAATTAATATGTTCATTATACTGTTGATGGACATCTAGGTTGTGTACAGTTTGTGGCTATTACAAACAGTGTAGCTATTTGAACATTTTCGTACATTCTTTTAGTGAATATATGTACACATACCTAGGGGTTGGAGTGATGGGTCATAGCGGGGGGTATGTACTCAATTTTGATATATATATTGCCAAATCGTTTTTCAGCTGTTGTCCTTTTTTTTAAGTTTTATTTATTTATTTTTAAGTAATCTCTACACCCAGTGTGGGGCTCGAACTTACAACCCCGAGATCAAGAGTTGCAGGCTCCTCCAACTGAGCCAGCCAGCCCCACAGCTGTTGTCTTTTAAATTCGTCTTTGTGTCCCCACTCTTATGCTCATATTCTCTTGTATACTCTCTTGTCCCTGTCCTCTCCTACTTTGCACATAATGGGTACTTAACAAATAGTCATTATATAATTATATGTATATACGTACACATATACACATATGTGTGTGTACTTATATATCTCTGTACTGTATGTAATGGAATTAAATACAGCAAGCCTACCCTAGCAAGCCAGCTGTCAAACATGCTATGCTGGGGTCACAAAGGGTATGAGGTCAGCTGGGAGTGGCTGGAGATCCCCACTCCCATTTGGAATTTGGGTCAACAATGGATTCATCCATAGGTGTAGTTCAGTTGCCCTTGGTCTGAATTCTGGAAGTTCTGGAATTCTTTCTCGTGGTAGTCGACAAAATGGAAGCAGGCCTTTGTAAGGAAGAGTCCTTAATAAAGAAAGGGCTTTCTTTCTTCCATAGTGCTGGAATGGGGGAAGATGAGCCAGGTTAGGATGACTGGAGAAGAAAAACAAATTTTTATGTGAGAACAGTCCAGTAAAAGCTGCCAGGCCAAGGCTCTTAGATGTGGTATTGATTTTCTTAGAATCATTTCTGTTTTCAACAAACTACCTTTTCCTGAATGCTTTTCCTCATTCAAACTTCAGAAAGAAATTGGTTTGCAAAGTGATATTAATGCTGCTCTTCTGTGAACTGTCTCCCCAAACTAGAAACAAATTTCGGAATTTCTGTAAAGGGAAACATTACAGTGTTGGGGAATTTATTTTTGTTTGTTTGGTGTTTCATTTTTTAAATTAATTAACTAATTTAATTAATTTAAAACTAATTAACTAAGTTAAACTAATTAAGTTAAAACGAATTAACTAACTGATTAATTAGTTAACCTACTAATGCTCGGTAGGCTCCACACCGAGCTTGGGGCTTGAACTCACAACCCTGAGATGAAGAGTCGCAAAGCTCCACTGAAACGGAGGCAGCCAGGCACCACAGGGAAAAAAAATTGTTTTTTTTTTTTAATCACAGGAGTACGCACTAAAATGTGTACTACAGTTTGTTTCAGTCTTGATTTGGTCCTAAGAAGGTTATTAAGGATTACTGAAATTTCATATTCATAAACTTCCATTAGCACATTCCCAGGGTTCACTGGGGACTTCTAGTCCAGGGCCTAGAAGTGCTAAGCTATCTGGTGTCTGCACAGTCCTTGGCCACATTGCAGGGTAACTCCTGAACACGCATGCACAGAGTCAAGATTCCCACAGCTTTGGGAAAGGACGATTTATTATCAGGGTGCCATCAGTCATCAGTGTTGCGTTGGTCAGCGTTTTCAACACTTGTCATATGAAAAAATTCTTTGTAGTTGCTCATCATTTGCCTTGAAGAACCAAGAAGGGACTCATACTAGTTCTTGGCCCAAGAGTGGAACTATAGTTGCTAAGAAGCAGAGCCCTGTACTACTTGAGTAAATAGGAATAGAAGTCCGACTCCTCTTTGTGTGGATGTTTAAATCTTCCTGCAGGACTTGTGTTGTATGGTAAGAGTTAAAGACATACCCCGAAGGAGCAACCACAGAGTGTAGCACTGGTCATGGCTACGCAGACCTGGGAGTATTAGTAGTTAATGAGTTTGGTTGAGAGGATCAAGTACCAAGGATGTTGCAGTGGGGGCTAGGTGTGGGTGTTGGAGGTGGCTGAGGTTGGAAAAGGCCAGGTCAATACATTGTTTTATCATGTCTTCTTTTTTACTACAGAAAGATTTTCAGTCACCTCCTACAGCTTATATATACCCCTGTCAGATAATTTCCTTAAAAAGTAATCAGTAAGCCAGGAATTGATTTATAGCTGAAGTCAGTTTCTATGTATGTTGCTTGGTTCCAAATATATATTTCAAAGCCCTGTGTGATATATAGAACCATACAGAGATCAGAAAACATACAAAGATCAGATCCTGTCATTTGTGAATTTGGTGATTTATGCCATTTGAATCATCACTTGAAGGTGTGTTGTCCTACAAATCTTATGCACTTCTCACAATAAAGGTGGTCTTCAGATAGCCAGCTGTCCAGCTGCCTCTTTATTTTAGCTACTTAATATATTTTGTATTAATCTCCACTTTGCCTTTCTTTAGTCCTCAATAGCTAAGCATTACTCTAACCAGAGTCCCAGTTGATTATTTTTTAAACAAGTGTGCTTGTGAAGGTTGCTTATAAAGATAGTTGCACATCCTGAGCTCCTGCCGGGCATCAAAAGACAGAATTAGACATGAGCCTCCCCTCTGTGCTCACCATGAAAATATTAAATAGGGTAGAGGCCTGAGGAAGGCACAAGAACACGCACCTTTGTAGTTGGGTTTTTCCACTGGAACCTGCAGATCAGTCTTCATTTTGTGGAATATTTTTACAAATGTGTTTATTGACTGAGTTTTAGAGAGGTAGGTATACCTGTGGTTTATCCTATGTTAGCTACCAGTAGGTTTAGGATTTCCTGCCCAATGTGTTAACTAGGTGTCATGAACCTGTCACGCCCCGTAAGCAATAAAAGGCCACCAGGACCTGAGGAAATGCCTAGTGCATGGATCATAATTGACATATCTAGTTTGGTCTTGGATCAAAAGTAGACAAATTTAGAAAGTCCGCTTTATTTCTGTGGTTGATATGTCTTTATTCTTTACTCTAAACTGCTAAAGAATGTTCTACCAAACACCAATTGTTAGCATTCCAACCTGTGGTAGCGGCATTAGAAGTTGCCAAATACCGTGCAATTATTCTTTCTGCCCTATGAATGGAACTTTTAAACAGAGTCACTTTCTATACTGGCAGGGGGAAATGTGAACTTGGCTATAATTACTGCTCTAATATCTTCTACTCTCCTAAATGTTTGGGGTCACCCAAAGCTCGATTGAAAGATACACTTGGTGAATATGAGAGTCTACTGGGAATGACTGGTGGGAATGAGAGTGTTTGGATTTGGAGAGAAGGAAGACAGAGAATTGAGTAGAGGAATAGCTGTCTCAGTGATGGATTCAAGTCCTCGGAAAACTGGAGAAGGACTAGCTCAGAGAACAAGCACCAATGTACTGACACACTTTAGGCAGGAAGAACCTTGGGACTAAGAGTTCTTGGTAAAAGCCTTCTCCTTACTGTGCGTAATGTCACACACCCAATGGCCAGGGTGCCTTTGCAGTCTGGGGAAAGGAGAGATCATGGGATAAGCAATCAGAGCCGCTGTCTCCTCCTCCAAAGGGACTTTTGTACCTGAAGGAAGATGGCCCTCTTCTTGGATTCTTGGAGCTCACTGCTCAGAGTTGGTTACAGTTGGAGAAAGGGAAAGAGGGGGAGGGAGTGTCACTGTTTCTATATTCACCCCAAATGTCCTAATACCATCTGTTCCCGTCATCCGAGTGACTTCCTTTTGTTTTTATAAAGTGTGTTTGTTTCATGGAAGGTCTTTATCTCCATGCTCCTTGCAGATAGAGCTTTCTACTTGTTTCTAACCACACTTCAGTGGCAAATAATCCAAGAAAGATGATGAATTAATTAGTGTTATTGACTTCCTAAAAGGGTGAGCGGTTCAACTTAGAGTCCAGTAATTTCCTAAAGTGAGAGGAAAGGGTTTGTGCACATAGAGATGTGCATATACAATGAACTTTCAGATGTATAGAATGTAACACACACTAGAACCATTCTTAAAAAATTAAACAGATCCTCATTTAGTTTCATCACCTATCCAACCAAGTCTGGAAAACGGCTGATATGACTGGTCAGTTAAGCAAGCTCTAGTCCTGGTTCCAGAGTCAATGTTAGGGTGGCCCTTTTAACATACGTGAGACAAACACACAAACAATTCAACAACACGCATCATTTTAGCTAACAGATTGAACCTCTTCTTCCCACCCCCCCAACCCAGCCTCCCTACCCCAGGCAATATCTCCCAACTCTTGAATTCAAGGCACTACAATAACATTAACACATTTTGGCCTCATTTCCCTTTTTTTCTATCATTCTTAAATGGATATTCTGGGGAGTATGGAAGCAGTGAAAAAAAATATTGTGGGTGATTTTCGGAGGAAAAAAAGATCTAAACAGAGTAGGAGTGCCTTTTATGTTGGGATTAGTTATATGGACTCAGGAAGTATGGGGTCAATCCGTCACCTCCCTCCTTCTCCTTTCTCCCCTAAATCCAATTCCCTTCTCCCAGCCCTATCCCCAGACTTATTCACTGTTGGTCATCTTAAAGTAGAAATTGTGAGTGGGGAGGAGAGAGCCCAACTGCACACATAACTAGTCTTGACCTTGTTTGCTTATGGCGTATGTGTTAGTGCGTGCATCTGCACGTGTGTATTTCTTTATTCTCTTTGCATGTACCTCTAATTGATCTTGAAAAGAAGGGACAGTTAAAGAAGACGTTAAGGTGAAATGAAGCCATAACTGCAGCTGGAGACTTTTATTAAGTGTGGCAAAGTTCCCTGGGCTGCGCTGAAATTGTTTATTGATTTTGGTATGGCTGGGTGCTCGGGAGTAATCGCCCAGAATGCCACTAGAGAGAGCGTCTCCTCGGCACAGCGCAAGCTCTGGAGCTTGCCTCTTTAACCTGTAAATAAATACCCCTGGTTAACTCCTGAGATGCCTCTGCCTGAGACCAAGCTGCTTCTGACCTGAACATGCACACCCCCAGCAGCATTTAAAGACCAAGAGGGTTTAATTTCTTCTATTGGGAAGGGTTGCCTTGCCGAGGAGGGAAAACAGGATTCGGTTTGATATTAAAGATGCATATCATTTTCCATTTTTATTGTGTATTTGGCTTGTTTCTTCTCATTTGACTTTTAGTATTAAGGGGGAAGTTTGAAGAAACAAAATAAATTGAGATTTTCAGCAGTGGTTTCACTGTCCCATCCCTGTGTCTTTCCTTCGTGTTTGTCAGTTTCATGGGTATTGCCCATTCCTGGATCTTCCTGTTTTCCCCTCACTATAGCTAAACTTTCCCAGGGTCTCAATAGGGCAGGGGTGCCACGGCTGCTGTCCAAGCAAGCAATCCTGCGTAGGGCAGTTGTGTGGCAAGAGCAGGTGTGCACGAGGTCCCGTGGTCCGTGCCCTCAAACTAGCTTCCAGGATCATCCAGGGAAGGGATTGGATTGTGGGAGGAGAATGAGGATGTCTGGGGGAGCTGAGAGAGGGCTGGCTTACCCTGAGGACATCCTGACTCCCCAAATAGGTAAGGTTAGTGTCTCTTGGGGACGCCAGGTTGACTCTGAACAGAGTCACATTCCTAAAGGTATTTTGCTTCAGAATTAGGGTTGGCGGTGATGGGGAGTTGCAATGATGGATATTATTCCACACCATCCAATGAAATACCCCCACGGTTGTTCTCTCCTGACCTTTGCGATCCTTCTGCAATTCCTAAGCACCATTTTTTGCAAGCTCCATGACCATGCTACTTGAAGCATTGTACATATGGCTCTAAAATAACAGACCTACAGAGCACCTGGGACCAGAGACTTACAGTGGAATTCTTTGGAACCAGGAGCTATTCAAAAATTACATTCTGTGGGTTGCTCCTTTCCTAGTTATCCTTAAGCAATCTCTCTCAAGATGCTGATGTAATGTCATCGCCTTTGTAAATCCCTTTATATTTCTCTCTGTCCCCTACTTAGCAATTATTTCTTCCCGAAATCAAATAGTAGTGTATATCTTCATTCCATTCTGACCACAATGAGGTTTTTTTTTTTTTTTCCCTCTGAGTTATCAGTTACCTGTTCCTATCAGTTATCCAGTGATCTGAGAGAAACAGAGATTCTTTGGAAAGCACCACATTCTGAATATTTTTAGTTTTGCCACCTCCCTCATCCTGAGTATTGCGTTAGCTATGCCAAGTGTCTGAGGGGATGACTCTGCTTCCAAGGAAAGGAGTGACATGAAACACAAAGCATAGAACACGTGGGTTCTACCCCTCAACCACTACTGGTTATGCTTGTCCCTGCTTTCTCATGCCTCTATGGAGCGCCCTGTAAGAAAGGGTTCATATTTATTCCCCATCCAACTTGTCAGTGTTGGTCAAGACGAAGGAGGTAGTTGAAGCTATGAAGATGATATGGACCAAAAGTTAATTCAATGACAAGAGCCATCACCCTGAAATCTCAGTATAATCCAAAGGTTTCTGAACCTAAGATGGTATCTTCCTTAACCTCAACAGCTTCTCAACTAATGACATTCTGGTGACACAGTGGGGTTTGAACAATCCTTGGGCCAAATTTAACTTGTATAGACATATGATTTAATTAGCTATTTGACTTATGCAGATGGCATTATTCAGAGTGAACATAGTATCTTCTCCTTCTCCGCACACACGTCAAGGGGAAGATTTTGTGCATCAAGCAGACTTGTATTCAAATCCCAGCACCATTTTTTTTTTAAAGATTTTATTTGGGGCGCCTGGGTGGCTCAGTTGGTTAAGCGACTGCCTTCGGCTCAGGTCATGATCCTGGAGTCCCTGGATCGAGTCCCGCATCGGGCTCCCTGCTCAGCGGGGAGTCTGCTTCTCCCTCTCCCGCTCCCGCCTCTTGTGCTCTCTCTCTCTTTCAAATAAATAAAATCTTTAAAAAAAAAAAAGATTTTATTTGTCAGAGAGAGAGGGAGAGAGAGCACAAGCAGGGGGAGTGTAAGGCAGAGGGAGAAGCAGGCTCCTCGCTGAGCAAGGAGCCCGATGCCGAACTCGATCCCAGGACCCTGGGATCGTGACCTGAGCTGAAGACAGACGCTTAACACCTGAGCCACCCAGGCATCCCAACCAGCACCATTCTTAAATCTAATCCTGAGGAAGTTATTCATCCCTTAAGAATTAAAGTTTACTTAAAAAAAATGGAGATGTGAGAATTAACTAAGATCCTAGAAACTTTTTCTGCCACAGGCCAGATAGTAAGTACAGCTTTGCAGGCCACACGATCTCTGAGGCCTCTACTCAACTCTACCACTGTAGCAAAACAGTCATAGACAATACATGAATGTTCCGGTAAGACTTTATTTACAGAAACAGCCAGTGGTTGGATTTGGTCACAGTTCGCTGACCCCTGCGGTAGATGAAGTATTTGGTGGATGATCTGGTCTTCATACATATGAAATGCCTTCCCTTTCACTGATCATAGAATAGCTGGCTAACACTTAAACTGTATTCAGCAAATTGGTCTGGCCAGTATGAAAAACTAATTTTTAAACATCTTCCATAAGCACTTTTTCATGTGTCTGTTGGCCATTTGGATGTCTTCTTTGCAGAAATGTCTGTTGACTGATGAATCACAGACCTGTACCCCTGAAACAAATAATACATTATGTTAATTAAAAACAAATCTTCCATTAGCTTGTGCTAGGTGTCAATCCTGAATTGTAATCCATTTTATCTTCCTAGTTAATTTTTTCTTGTCTCCCTAAGCTTGTATGTCACAGACCTCATCCTGACCCTCCCTCCCCAAAGTCTCCAATTTGGCGTTGGGCTACCTCAGTCTTCCATTACTTCCCCAGCCCACACCTTTTAGAGAATTTAGAATTCCTGTTAGAATTCCTCAGTCTGTTGCCTCCTTTGGAAAGAGTTATTTTTGACCTACCCTGACCCCGTCTTGAACAACAATAAAATGGGGATTGGGAGAAACGTGACACAAATCAATAGGTTATCCCAACAGACGTGATCTTTGAAGCTGTTTTTTCTCGGACACTTGCAGCAGTAACAAAGATAAATAGCAACTCCCTCACATTGCCATCTGAGCAGTAGGTGGCTCGGCAGATCACAGCGTGACCTCTAGTCTGGGTGAGCAGCAGGTCTGAGCAGGATGAGGGACGGGGGGAACAAAGATTCTGGCCAAAGGGAAGAGAAAGGGGGGACAGCCAAAGGACAACTGGTACCGCAGTTTCTCGTCACAGTTGTTGGTGCCCATGGGTTTCCTACCTGCTTTTCAGTTTGTTCTGCTCCCCCACTTTCTCATTTATCCCCACCCCCTTATTTTACAGCCATTCAATGAACACTTATGGAGCACCTACTGTGTACAGGGCACTGACATGATCACTCGGGCATCACAGTAGCTGTAGTGCTTCTTTGCCTGATTCTTAGCAAAGTGAGGTTGAGAATTGATTGTTGTGGCTGATTCCAGGACACTGTGGAGAGGGAAGGAGAGAGGAGAATCACCCAGTGCTTTCCTCTTCCACCTTTCTGGCTACATTAGCTGGCTGGAGAGTGGTCACGAGCAGGCAGAACAGATGCAGGAAACTACTGCTCCTTGTATGGATTGTGTGCCCGCCCCCCAAGCCCCGTTGTACCAGTAGTTGTGGAACTAGCAGAGGTGCTACTACTAGCAGGGATGGTAATAGGTGACAAAGTAGTGATGGATGACTTTATACCAGGGATAGCCTAGTCTTTTTTTAAAGATTTTATTTACTCATTTGACAGAGAGAGACACAGCGAGAGAGGGAACACAAGCAGGGGGAGTGGGAGAGGGAGAAGCAGGCCTCCCGCAGAGCGAGGAGCCTGATGCGGGGCTCGATCCCAGGACCCTGGGATCATGACCTGAGCCGAAGGCAGAGGCTTAACGACTGAGCCATCCAGGCGCCCCCAGGGATAGCCTAGTCTTATTACCTCTATTGACTTGTCTAGTTCTCGCAACACCACCGTGGGGCAAGTATGGTTATCATTCCATTTTATGACAGAGTTGAAGGCACCTGTCATCGCATGGCTAGGCATTGGGAGGTGCTGGGAGGGGAAGCCAGGCAGTCTGACTCGCCATCACATTTGTCTTGTTGTGTCATAAGCACCTGTGTGTTCCTGCTTCCCCAACCTGACTGTGAGTTGGTTGGTGGTATGAGCATCAACCTTTTTTTTAAAAAAAAATATTTTATATTGTAAAGCAAAGCAAAAATATTTTATGTTGTAAAGCCCATATACAGAAAATTGCATAAAACTAAATTGCTGTGAAACAAACATCTCTTGTATTCACTGCCTATATATTACCAGCACCCCAGAAAATTCCCCCAGCCCCCGTCTTGTTACACCTCCACTTTCCCCCCAAGTAACAGCTCCCCTGCTCTCTGGCATCACACTTAGTTTTGTCTGTTTCTGAAGGAAAGCTAAATGGGGCCATAATGCAAATTCTCTTTTGTGTCTGGCCTCTTTTGCTCAACTTGATTTTGTCCCATGTAGCTGGAATTCATTTGTTTTCATTTTGGTATAGTGTTACATTGTAGGAACATATCACATTTGATTTATTGGGTCTACTGTTGAGGGACATTGGGGTGGTTTCTAGCTTTGGGGTGTTATGAAACACCATGTCTTTTGGTGTTCCTGTGCACATATTTTTCTTGGATGTAGATCGAAGAGTGGACTTTCTGAGTCAAAGCGTATCTCTAGGTTCACTATTGTTTTACAAATTTCCCTTCCTCCGCAGCATATGAGAGTCCCTATTGCATCATGCCTCCTTAGCACTAAGGATGTCAGGTTTAAAGTAGATAGTGGTAACTCATTCTGACCTTAATTTCCATCTTCCTGATTTGTAATGTGATGGACATTTTCATATGTTTATTGGCTCTTTCAAATCCTCTTTTTGAATTGCCTGTTCAAGCCTCTTACCCATTTTTCTTTTTCATGTTTGCCTTTTTAAAAAAAACTGATTTGAGGGAGTTCTATATTCTGAATACAAGTCTTATGCTGGTTATACGTTTGGCACATAATCTTCTCTTAATCCGTTGCTTGCTTTTCACTCTCTTGATGGTGTCTTTTGCTGGACTGAGGTTCTTAATTTTAGCAAAGTTAAATATATTGATCTCTTCCTTTGTGAGTAGTGCTTTTTGTCTTATTATCCTCTAGAAGCTTTATTGTTCTGTTTTCTTTATAGAGCTGTAGTCTACTTGGAATCAATTTTTGTGTATGGTATGAGATAGGGGTTGTCTTTCTTTTTCTTTTCTTTATTGATATTGAATTGGCTCAGTACCATTTATTCAAACAACCATCCTTTCCCCACTGCTTTTCGGTGTCACTTTTGTTGTAAATCAAGTGACCCTATATGTGTTCTGTTTATGGACTCTATTTTGTTCCAAAGGTCCATTTTCCTATACTTGTGCCAATACCATACTGTCTTAATTACCATAGCTTCATACTAAGTCTTATATTCAGCAAAGGAACTCCCACCTAGATCTTATTTAAATCCTACCTTTGTGTCCCCAGGGCCAAACATAGTGCTTGGCACATTATAGATGCTCAGTAAATACTCGTTGGATGAAAGGGCCTCTGGTGCTGGTTTCTGTGGACTTACCATTGCAGAAAGTGGTCGGAGGAGGGCGACTTCACTCTTCTCCGAAGATGGAGGTTGGATTTGGAGGGTGTTTTGGACACGTGGGTGGTTTTTTTGGGGTAGCAAGACCTCAGTGTCTCCATTAGGCATATTCAAAGAGGCCATAGGGGTTAATGGAGCTGGGAAGCTCTGACAGAAATTGGCATCAGGGGTGGGGCAGAAATGATGGGGTGGGTTAGCTGGATGCCCTTAGCGGTGACAGTGGCATCCAGCTGTGTCTCTGGCAGGAGGCAGAGGCTTATAGGGGAAATGCAGGAAGCATTAGCAAACTGAAGCTTCCACCAGATCTAACCCCAAAGCCTTCCATCAGTCTCCCCGCCACCCATGGAGACTTTTCCTTTGCCTGGAACTAGACTTTGTCTCAGACAAATTGGTTGGTTGCCTCCCCCTCTCTTCATCTCCCTGTGAGATTCTGGCAGGGATCCATATTTCAGAGATGGGTTCCCTGACTCTGGTCTCCCCTGTTTCCACAGGCAGCTAAGCTTCCTCAAAGCCCACAGAATTGAATGCTAACCTGTTCCAGAAACACCCTCAAGGACACACCCAGAAATTATATTTTACCAACTATCTGGGCATCCCATAGGCCAGTCAAGTTGACACATAAAATTAACTATCACAGCTTCCATAATAAAATACCACAGACTGGTGGCTTAAGCAACAGAAATTTATTTTCTTATGGTTCTGGAGGCTAGAAGTCTTAGGTCAAGGTGTCAGGTTTGGTTCTTCTGACACCTTCTCCTTGACGTGCAGATGATCATCTTCACTCTGTGTTCTCACATGGCCTTTCCTTTGTGTGTGCCTGTGGTGTCTCTGTATGTCCAATTTTCTCTTATGAGGATACCAATCATATTGGATTGGGGTCCACCCTAATGGTTCCATTTTAACTTTATTACCTCTTTAAAAGTCCTTATCTCTAAATCCAGTCATATTCTCAGGTACTGGGGGTTAGGGCTTCAACATGTGAATTTGGGAGAGACACATTTCAGTCTGTAACAGGAGCCAACTCACAGTGGATAAAGCCAAAGAGAGAATTTATCATCTTCAGTATCTGAAAAGTTGAGGTTGATTAAATTGTTAGAGCTGGATCCTATCCTATGTTGTCCAGAACCTTGTGCTCTCCCTTACTCATCTCCATTTTTTTCTGTGTTGAAATCATTCTAAATAGGCTTCCCTTCACTTGTGGTAAGATGGCTGCCATAGTTCTTGGCTTGTTATTATACCAACTCATCAACTCTAGGAAAAAGAAAGCTTCTATCCCAGTGGTCCTGGGAAAAGTCCTGGGGCCAATTCTCATTGGCCCAGACTCAGTCATGTGTGTATAACTGAACCAATCACTGAAATTCTAATTAGCTGGATTTTGGCCTATAACACCGCCTCCCTCACTGCCCATTCTAGACAAAAGGTAGAATCAGCTCAATCAAATCATATAGACTAAGAGTGGGGACGGTGGTTCCCTAAAGAAAAACCAAGGCATTGTTATAGAAGAAGGGGAACAGCATGCAGAGCAAGGAAAATAAATATCCATTCCAGCTGCTTTCCTATTCATCTTATTTTGATCCACACATTAACCCTGAGAAGTAGGTTTTGTGATTCTCATTTCATAATTTAGAAATGGGGGCTCAGGGAGGATAAATCAATCAAATAGCTGGTATATTGAGAGCTAGATTTAAGTACCAATCTGTGTGACTCCAAAACCCACATCCTTTCCCCTACTATACCATCTCCTTCAACTTCTAGGCAGGGATTTAGCTTCTAGCTTCATCAACAACTGGCCCAGCTATAAGAAATCATAGGAGCTCAATAGATGATAGAGGCCAGAGGTTGATTATAATTGGTTGCATATTGGACATGCTGCAAAGTGTGTTAAGCCTCAGGGTCTGAGGTGGGGGCAGGTAAGGCTCAGGGCTGAGTACCGAGGGTGTGTGAACTGGGAATTCTGGAGTGAGAGAGTGTGGGGAATGGGGAGGAGTAAACTGGGAAGGACATACAAATAGCAAGTTGGTGGATGGAACAGGTACAATTTTTCTTCCTATGGCTTTGCCTGGACACATGTGGCTCTTCTGGAAGACTCCCCTGCTTTTTCTCCCCTCTCCCATTTCTCCCCTCTAAGACTTGAGTTTTGCTTATGAGTAAGTAAGGGTGGGTCTGCCTGGCTCCTTCAGGTCTTTCCCTTTGTTCTTCTTTGCAGACACCTTTCCAGAATTCCAAACCCAAGAACATGAAATTCAGAGATCGCACAGTTCATTGCAGTGGAATGGGGTGAGATACCAGCCTAGAGGTGGTCTGCTTGGCTCTCTGCCACTTAGCTGTTGTGTGACCTTGGGCAAGTTATTGAGCTCTCTGGGCTTCAGTTTTTGTATGTGTAAGATAGGGAGAGGAAGAGGTTGGTGTTTTAGAGCAGAAACAATCTTCCAAAATTTCTCAGGACAGTGTGCCACTCTATATACTCAGAAATAAAAATATCAGGCATTACTGACTCAAGGCTGAGAAGCCTGGGTGGACAGGGGGCTGCTCAGCCCAGAGCAAAGACCCTGAGCAGAGGTGAGCTGGCTCCTTGTTCAGAATGTTCCCACAAACTCAACTCAGAGTTTCAGTGTCCTTTGGGAGAGGGCTCGTGGGCAGGCAGGCAGGGTTACATCTGAGTTTGCTTTCCTTAAAGAAGGCTTAGAATAGGCTTCTCAGAAGAAGTGAGTCATAGGGAATGATTTTAAGAAAGGGGAGGTGCAGATGAATGGAGTGGCATGAAACTTCAAAAGCTGACCTCCAGAAAAATTTAGCCAGTAAAACGGAACAATTTTACACTCCCCCCATCAACTGAGGGCTCCTTTGCCATGGAAATCTATATCCACTGATAATCCCAAATGCACCTTTGATTTCAGAATACATTTATATATAGATTTGGCAGTAGATCTACTTCCTAATCATGTTTATAGCTTAAATTAGTATGGAAATTAACCCTGAAACCCCAGACCATTTCAAAGCACTGGATTTTACAGACCTTGAGCTACTTTAAAATAAATGTTGAAAATGTGCACTGCATAAAAAATAAAAGCTGATAGTATTAATTTAATTTCATCTCCATTAAAGATATCACAAATTATTTATTGAGCTTTTAAAAGTAAAAAGGCAGGGACGCCTGGGTGGCTCAGTCGGTTAAGTGTCTGCCTTCGGCTCAGGTCATGATCCCAGGGTC
This sequence comes from Neomonachus schauinslandi, assembly GCF_002201575.2. Taxonomy (NCBI): domain Eukaryota; kingdom Metazoa; phylum Chordata; class Mammalia; order Carnivora; family Phocidae; genus Neomonachus; species Neomonachus schauinslandi. The sequence continues at coordinate 25,300,793 of NC_058411.1, read as the reverse complement.
CTGGGATTGAGTCCCGCATCGGGCTCCCCGCTCTGCGGGGAGCCTGCTTCTCCCTCTGCCTCTGCCTCTCTCTCTCTCTGTCTCTCATGAATAAATAAATAAAATCTTAAAAAAAAAAAAGTAAAAAGGCATATGCTCTGTTATGGGTACATGCCACTTAGAGCTGCAGGTTGTTTGAATGAAAAATAATGCTTTTGCCAGATGCTAGCTTGTGGCTGGATCCCAATTGGAAATAAAATTCTGTGGGTTTCACTGTAATGATAATGTCTATGAACATATCTTTGTGCAGAAACATCTCCTATCTTTAGCAATATATAGCTACATACCATTTTTTATCACATTCCTGGTTCTGGGGAGAATAAGTTTCAAACCATCTTTCTTGTGATTATGAATTTGTTCATTCACAAATATGTACTGAACACTCACTATGTGCCCTGGTCTGTGTTATGTGTTTACTGAAAATAGTGGGTAAAGAGAGCAGATGTGGTCTCTGCCTTCCTGGAACTAGCAGCCTGGGGACCATGTGTTAGCATGTGTTAGCTCAGGGTGAGGGTGGGTAGGGACTTCATAGGTAGGAGTCGAAGCGGCCATCATTCCCAGCTCAGAGAGGCTGTCACCTGCTCCCAGCCACACTCCTGGTAACTGGTATAGCTGACATCTGAGCCCGCATCTCGGCCTCAAAGCATGTGTTCTTTCTTCACAAGACAAGGCCTCTCAGGAGAGAGGGGGCCCCCCACCCCCTTAAATTCCAAATACTTCATCAAGTGCTTCCCTGCGGGCGGTTGGAATTTCAGCTGCCTTCTTCAGTTTAGGCTGAGACAAATGGGTCTTTTTCCCTCAAGAGCCGCCTTGGACCAGAAGACCCGAGCTGTGGCCTCACCCTCTGAGGCGGTGTCTGCTGGCGCAGTCCAGATGGATGGGTAGCCTCCATGGAACAACTGTAACCGAAGCCGAGGAGCTCCTTTGGATGTTGAGAGGTTTCTGTAGTCCTTCTCTTTCCCACTAGAAGCCTGCGAGATAATTGGATCATTCAGGGTGATGAGGCTGGAGGCTCAGGATAACTGGACTTGCCTGAGGGTGGAGAGCAGGTCTGGGGAGTGCCAGGTGTCACCTGTAGGTCGGCCACACCTGTGGGGGAGGGGAGACACGTGGCATTCTAAGCCCCAGAGAAGAGCAGCTCCTGGACTTCTCTTCTTTTTTTTTAAACTGACACCAAAAATAACAATTCAGTTATAATGCACACATGATAAAATGCACAGATCAGTTCAGTTCCACGGATAATGACAAGGAGTACACCTATGAAATTGCCACCCCGAACAAGGTATGGAATATTTCCATCACCCCAGAAAGTTCTCTTGTCCCCCTTTCCAGTCAGTCCTCTGGCCCCACCCCACCATAGACAACCAGTGTTCTGACTTCCTTCACCATACGTTAGTCTGGCCTGGTCTTGGATTTCACTTACATGGAATCACACCGTATGTAGTCTCTAGTATCTGGCTGCTATCTCTCACCTCATGTTTATGGGGTTCATCCAACTTGTTGCCCATATCAGTAGCTTGTTCCTTTTGTTTCTTGTTTTTGCTTTTTTTTTAAATTTAATTTTATTATGTTATGTTCCTTTTGCTTGCCAAATAAAATTCCACGCTATGGATATACCATAATTTGTTTATCCAATTTTAGTTGGTAGATATCTGGGTTGTTTTTGGTTTGGGGTTATGATGAATAAAACTGCTATGAACATTTATGTTGAAATATTTTTATAGACATACATTTTTATTTCTCTTGGGTAATCTAAGAGTAGAATTGCTGGGTCATAGGGAAGTTGTATTTTATGTACCTTTCTTTACTCTAGCTTATATTGGAAAGAGAAGCAGCAGGGAGATGGAATCTCATGTGCTCATGGCTTTGCTGTCTTATCCGATGAACTTCAGTAGGTACAGTGTATTTATGACCAACCCCCACTCCCATGCTGATCAGACAGCCTTGAACAAATGCCTGTGGACTCTGGTCAGCAGGTGCCACTGACTGGAAGGGCCTGCTCTCACCCTAAAATCATCTTTCCTTGGCTTCACTCTCTGTCCATTCTTGGTTCTTTAACCCCAGTAGCTAGGCCCATCTCCATGTGTCGGCTGTTCTTGCCATAGGAAGGCAGCGCTGTGTCACTGGAAAGTTCTGGAGTCAGGCAGATTTGGTCTGTCTTCTGGCTCTGCTATTCGCTAGCTGAGCAAAATGAGTAAGTTACTTAATGTCTCTGGGCCTTGGTTTCCTAGAAACAGTGGAAAACACCTGTTCTGAAGAGTAGTTATAGGAATTGCATCAACGCTGCCAGGTACACCTTGTGGAGGTTGCTCTTGCCCAAGGGACCCAACACATGCTCTGCTGCTGAGCCCCGTGGCTTCCATGTGCAGCTGTGTCAGCAGAGAGGAAGGGGCATCTTTTACAATTTATCTGCCAGAGGGGGAAAGTTTTTCAAATTTTTCCAGCCCACATAGGATGTCTCCTTGTCATTCATACAAAGGCAGTTGTAGTCATACCACGAGATGTACAATGTTCCACATTCAGAAAGCACTAAATACATGGTAGCTATTATAATGCAAATTGTATCAGGCAGGATTCTTGGTTGCAAGCAATAGAAATTGGCTCTGGCTCTCTTATAGATAAAGGGGAATTTTCTAAAGGGACATTGAGGGCTTACAAATTTATTAGGAGAGGGGAGAGCCAGGCTTGGGAATGTCAGGAACCAGGGGCAGGGAGCTGTTTCAAGGATTGAACAGCAGGAACTTCAACCAGAGCCACCTAAGCAGGAACCGGCTGGTCTGTGCCCTGCAGTGTTTTTGCTGAGATAAATGTGGCCTCCAGCTGTCCTACATCTTTGTCTTACTTGCTCCGGGAAAGCGTATCTGATTGGCCAGTTCAGACTCACATTCTTGCCCACTGTTGGAGATGGACTGAAAGAGTCAGAATTGAACTCCAGCTTCCTTAATAATGGGCAGGCGCCCACTACCCTGAAGATATCACCCCCTGGGAAATCCCCATAGGTGCTCCCTACCCCCAAGATGTCACCCTATGGGGGATTCTCCATTGTGATGGGCAGGGGCTCTCTTTCCTAAGAAGGTACCCCATGGGGGATTCCCTGTAAATGATGGGCAGATGCTCCCAAGAAGGTACCCAATGGGGACTTTCCACACTGGGATGGTAACAGGTAGGGGGATTATATGCTGGACAGCCAACAAAATGATGAATCCACTACTTAGGTATATTTTGAGGAATGAAAGATGTTTTGATTTATTGCCAGAAGTCATCATCACTTGGTAAACCAAGCCTTAAAAATGCAGGATCCCATTAAGCCAAGCGTTCTCTTAAGTTGATAGAGGGATAATGACCCTCAGACAGAGCAGGACACAAAGGCTCAGCCTTTCCACTTTCATTTTTGGAAAACATATTCATTCATTGTTATTTTTTTTTTAAAGGCAGAATCACCTGAAAAGATACCGTTTGAGTTCTTGGAGAGCTGCCTGCTGACTTCTAGAAGATTTATTCCTCACATTAATGACTGTTAGCATAGCAGAGAGAAATGTGCCTGAGAAGCTGTGAAAATAGTAATGATCATGGTGGTGATCAAGGCTGATAGGAGGATGCTCTTGGGGAGAGTTGAGGCTTTGATTTACAGCTTTAGCGTCAAGGAGTCACGAGCATCACCGTTGCAAGCCACCTGATATTAATCATGGGACAGGGTGGAGTCTTACATCTAGAAGGTTGCAAGATGACTAAGTTTTTGGAGGGGCACAGACGCCAAGGAGAATGTATTATACATTCTATGCTGGGGTGACAATGTGGTGGGGTAGGAGGATAAGGGTAGGGTGAGCTTCATGGTCTCAGTTCCTAGAGAAAGAAAGCCAGCCTTGTGGAGCAGGGGAAAAGAAGAGGCTAGTAATAGTTGGCCATTGTGCCTGGCACTTCACCCATGTCAGCTTGTTTACCCTCTCCACAACTGGGAATAATAAGTATTATTATTATTCCCATTATACATATAAGGAAACTGAGGCTCAGAGAAGCCATGTAAATTGCAGTATGGTCTGATTTATGTGGAGTGATATGTGACTAGAAATTCTGAAGGAAGTCTTAGAACACTGCCCCACGGTTTAGATCTGGAAATAGTGGGAGGAAAGGATATTCTAAACTGCCACATCAGCCAGAAGAGAAGACACCTTCATCACCTCTGCCTTTTGATGACTTTTCATGGTCATTAACATATCCTAGTGGCCCTCGACACAGGTTTTCAAGGCAGATCTCCCCCGGTGGCGGGAGAGAGCATGGAGCCCTCCCCACCACTGATGGCCTCTCCTACCCGGAAGGCCCACCTGCTGCTTGTCAAGGAGAGATGGAAGATGGGGGAGGGAGGAAGGGTGAGAGCCGATAGGTACTCAAGCCCCCAAGGCTCTTTTCTCTAAGCAAACAGCCCCGGAAGTGCCACAGAGAGGCCTGGATTTTGATGATGCCTCAGGCTGCACTCTTACTTTCATCATAGAGGCTGTAAACAGAAGTGGCTTATCCTTCCACCCCATGCCTCCCATATCTTGTGTGTTCTGAAGAGACACCCCGTCCCAGGGCTGGGACACCCCCAACCAGCTGGAGAGTGACGGTGATTATTTGGTTAGTAACTGCCTCCGCTGTTGAACTTCCAGGAACTTGCTTCTGTGGAAGCTATCCAAATAATCATTCATTCCTTCACCCATTCCTTCATCCCACAAATACTTACTGAGCACCCGCTATATGCCACTTACCATGGGTATGGCAAGCAGTCTTTGTTCTCAAGAAACTTACAGTCTAGTGGGGAAGACAAAGCATTCTCTTCTGTAGCCTCCGCCACCCAACATCCATGCTGTTCTCTCCCACATATCCCCATGCTTACGGCCCCTGGGTCATCCTGGCAGGCCAGACACCACGATGACAAACACTGGGCTGCTCCTCAAAGACTCCATTGAGAGCTGGTCACCACATGCAGAAAGCAGCAGTGTTAATCCTGAACCTGACCCGGGGTGGGGGAGGGGGGAGCAAAGCTATTATCAGTAGTGTTCTGATAGTCCTTGACAGCAGGTGTCTGTCAGCCCTCCTCCCTCCACCCTCACCCCACTCCCCAGGCTCCAAGTGTCACTTCCATTTGGAAGGCATGGAAGAAGCAGCTGGAGAGAGGACCTGGTCGTCACTCTGCCTGCTGACCAGGGACGGAGGTCAGGTGTGGCCTGAGGACAAAGGCAGCTGTGCTGAAACATCCCAGGGGTGTGATACAGCCCTCTGCCCTTGAGGATGAAGGCGGCTGGGGTCGCAGCTGGGGTCAGCCACAGCACTTCCCTCTGCCCATGCTTTTGAAGAGGGGGCTTTCTTCCACGCAGCTCTCATCAGAGCACGCCTTCTCAGTGTCTCACCCAGTGGAAATCAGATTTCTCTGCATAGGAGAAGTGATGACCAGGTCCTCTCTCCACCTGCTTCTTCCATGCCTTCCAAATGGAGAAGGTGATAAGTGGAGGGGAATGTCCTGGTTAAGGGTTTGAGTTGCCAGAGACTGATTTTAAGGGAAGAACAAAATGAGCATAGGGTAGTAAGTTAAAGCTTTGGGGTAAGACAGACCTAGACTCAAGTGCAAAATAAAATCCAGCAGTTCCACTCCTAGGTATCGATCTACCCCAGAGAAATGAAAACATTTGTCCACACAAGGACACGTATGCAAGTATCCTTAAAAGCATTATTCATAACAGCCCAAGAGCAGTCATAATCCGAAAGTCCATCAACTGATGAATGGATACATACAATCTGATAGATCCATACAGTAGACTATGATTCAACCATAAACAGGAACAAAGTGCTGATGCATGCTACAACATGGACAGCCTTTCTGCTAAGCAAAAGAAGCCAGAACGCAAAAGTTCACATGCTGTATGATTCCATTTATATCAAAGGTCCAGAAAGGGCAAATCTCTAGATACAGAAAGCACATGAGTGGTTGCCTGGGGCTGGGGATAAAGGGTAAGGGCTGGGACAGGGAGTGACTGCAAATGGGCACAAAGGTGATCTTTTTAGGGGGGTGGAAATGTTCTAAAACTAGGTGAGGAGAGTTGCACAACTTGTAACTTACTAGAAATCACTGGATTGTACATTTAAAATGGGTAAATCTTACGATATGTAAATTATACTTCAGAAACAGCTTTTAAAATCCTAATTATGCCACTCACTAGCTACAGACCTGGGGCAAGTTACTTAACTACAGAGTATCCCCATCCGTAAAATTGGTAAAATGAGATCTACTTCACAGGCCTATTGTGAAAGTTAAGGGCCTGATTCATAGTGAGCACTCAATAAATAAGAGCAGCTATTGCTACAACTTCTGTTTTTGTTTTTTTAAAGAAGTGATTTGACTTTTTTTTTTTTTAAGATTTTTATTTATTTATTTGACAGAGAAAGACACAGCGAGAGAGGGAACACAAGCAGGGGGAGGGGGAGAGGGAGAAGCAGGCTTCTCTCCGAGCAGGGAGCCTGATGCGGGGCTCGATCCCAGGACCCTGGGACCATGACCTGAGCTGAAGGCAGACGCTTAACGACTGAGCCACCCAGGTGCCCCAAAGAAGTGATTTGACTTATGAAAGGAGACAGATACCAAGACTCATGGATAGCAGTGAAATTACAGGGTTTAAGGGTTTGTGAGATGTGGCCTCTCCCTGTACCACACAGATTTTTTTTTGTAATGTTCTGCCTCCATATACATTTCTGAATGTTTCTCTGAATGCCAAGGAGTCTGGCTAAAAACAAAAACAAACTCACCCCAGCCAGAAGCATAATGGAGATGCAGGTCTTCTATTAATATTAACAGCAAGGGGAGTGAATTACGCTGAAGGGATAGTGAGGGCAATCTTTGGGGTTCAAGTGGTGTCTAGTGCTCCTTCCTATGCCAATTCTTCATCTTTATTTATGAATCCAGGAATGTCTTTGGAGTTTACTAGGAGTTACGGATGGCTGAAAAATCTTCCTGGGTCAAGACCCTTCTCACTGCAAGTGCAAAAACACAACCCAGAGTGGCCAAGGCAAAAAGAAAGGAAAAGAAAAGAAGGAAGGAAGGCAAGACACACAGATCTAGAGATAGAAAGGGCTTTAAGTTTGTCTGAATCTAGGGTCTCAAGTGCGGTGATTCTGACCCCTCTCTCTCTTGGCCCTCTTTTCCTCTGGGTTAGTTTCAGTCCCAGAAAACTGCTCACCTAGTGATGACAATAGGGTTTTCAGCAACCCCAGGCTCATGTTCATTCAGCTTAACAACCCCAGGGAAACAACAGTTCTTTCCCAGTGGTTTCAGCAAAATCCCCAGGGTTTACTCTCCTCAAGTGTACTGAGATCTCATGCTCATCCTGAACCAACCACTGTCTAGAGAACCTGCCATGCTGATTGGCCAGACCTGGGTCACATGCCCGTGGGTAGGCAGGGTCAGCGCCCACATAACCCACACTGGGTAGCAAGAGGGGAGGAGGTCCTCAGAAGCAGCTTAAGTGATTCTTGCCAGAGGAAGCAGGAATAGCCGATGCACAGATAAAACACAGATGTCCAGTGTGACCATCCATCTTGGGGCTCTCCCTCCCTGTGCAGGTCTTGGAGGAATGCTAAAACTGTCGTGTGAAGAACACTTTGGCTCTGTCTGATGGGTTCCCTTAGTCTGTTGTTTTCCAAAAGCCCCAAAGCTGGCCTTCTGTTCAAGCATGAGTACTGGTTTAGCAACTCCACTTTCATAAGAGGATGTTAATCCCACCTCCCGTCTGGCTCATTTTCAAAGCATAATATGTTTCAACACTTAACTAGAAGCACAATATCTGTATTACAAATTCTTGATAAGGAATATAACCTCAAAGATTTAACTGGCCAATTCCTATGAGAATTTTTATTTCAAAATATAAATCTCATGGAGAACTGTCTGGAGCATTTATAGTCTGATAGTTTCTCCAGATATTCCACACTACACCCCTGGGTCAAGCCAGAACTACCCAAGAGCTGTGTACTTGGACTGGATGGCTTCGCACACCCCCCTCCCCAGTACAACCATCTCTTGGGAATATGCCCGTGGCTTTCACTACCATATGCTATAAAAAGCAGTTGTATTAGTCAGGATATCCCAGGCCATGATGCAACAACAAATAAACCCTAAATTCTTAGGAGTTTAACACGGTAAAGCTTGACTTTGTGTTTACCTCACAGTCTGATGTGGGTCAGGTGGTTCCCCTCCAAAACAGGCTCGGGGATCCCGGCTGCTTCTGCCTGGCCCCCCAGCTATCTCTGACTTCTTTCCTTCTTGAGGATGAAGGGGCCGGGAGGAAGGGAACAAGTGAGCAGAATTTCACTGACTTTACATCCCCATTCCTGAAAATTCAGCCACTTGATCCCAAACGACAAGGGGGACTGGGAGGTCTAGTCTCCGTGAGTGCCTAAGAAGAGAAGTCAGGCTGGCGAACGCACAGCTCTGTCTGTCACATTGGCTGTAGGAAAAACACAAGCATATTTATTATAAGAAGGCTGTTGAGACCCAGGATTAAGTATAGCAAACAGAAACATACCTTTATTACCATTCCTTCCCCAAACCCAGCTAAATGGGCAGTAAATAGATTTTCAAGAGGCGTGGGTCCATAAGGATAACGAGAATGAGGAGGACATGCTAGTAATTAAATATTGGAAGTGGGAAAACAAATGAACAGTGGCTACTGACCACTTCAGGGAACCCAGAGTGGTGGTCGAGGCAGGTTCAAGAGGGGAACCCAGGGACAGCTTACGCAGAGCCCCAGAAGAGCTTTAAGTGTTAGAGGCACCAGGTATTTTGAAAATGAGAAGATAGATGGTACTAAAAACAGAGAACTGGTTAGACAAGGGATTTCTCTCCCCCACCCCAGAGAGAGAAGAGGGATTTATTTTCTAGGGAAGCTGAGCCAGAAAGGCTCTGAACTCATGTGTCTGGAGCAGGGAGCCCAGGTGTGGACAGCAGGAGGATTGGGGCAGGTGTGCACACTGACAGTTAATCCCCTCTGCCCCTTCCCCATTTGGCTCCCAGGTCTCCAGCAGTCAGATTTCATACAACCCAAGCTGGAGAGTGGAAGCATTCCCTCTGAGGGAACCCACGAAACCAAGAGAAAAGACCCACACGAGCTTGATGGTTCCTTTATTGCTCGGTGCCCTCTTGATGGGCCTCAGGAGAAATTCCTTTCAAACCTTTGTTGTGCTTCTATTGAACAGCTGAGGAACACTATCTTAGGAGCACTGTGAATTTTGTAATGAAGGGACTTCCCTTCTTTGCTTAGTCTCTAGGAAACTTAACTCCAAATTTTCTACCCAGCTCAAACAGTTGTGTGTGATATTCTGGTATATATTTCTGGGCACTGAATTTATTCCAGACTTTACTCTGCCTCTTTATGTTAATTTCACCCTGATTTCCATCTGCTCATCTCCTGACTCAGTAATTCAACAAACATGGGTATACTGAATGCATTTTGTGTGCCAGACAATAGGCTTGGTGTTGGGCCTGTGGACTTGCTCCCAAGGAGCTTACACAGTGGCATTGTATGCATTTTGGTAAGTGTTCTCAAATCCATTTTGGAAGTATGGGTGGGTGTATAATCATTATAAATAAGTACATATATGAAGAATAGAGCTGATCATTTCATGATGATGCTGGAGACTATGCCTCATTGCAGGGGCAAAACTCCACTGGTGTCTAAATATATCTGCAGCCATGATGTTTAGGCATGGAGGGGGTATGGTGGAGAGGGGAAGGTTCTGGGAATAGTGTGCCTTCTCAGGAGGGACCCCATACTTCGAGGAATCTAAATAAGAGAGGAACAAAAGAATGAGCTCTTACCTCTTGGGTATATCTCCACAAAGAGTCTTTACTCTGGATTTATGCCTCTGGGTCTCTGAGTAACCCTGCAAGGCCACAGCATTGCAGAACATCCCTAGCCAATTTCAGGACCACCACCGTGGGCCAGTTACTGCTTCTCTCCATGTTGATCTCTGCTATGAATGGGGGTCAGATCTGCCCAGATCTCCCCCTGTCCCACCGCCCCTTATTGGCTAGGTGAGGCAAGGGTGTGCAGAACTCGGGTGACCTGCGTCTAGGATGTACATGCTCTGGTCCAGATGGGTCTGAAGACTGGTCTCACTTCAGGGCGGTGTTAACAGGACGCCCTCTTCCCCCACTCCCGCCCCTGGTGCATGTGCATGCACGCCCATGCTCACATATATGCACACCCTATAGGGAGGTTAATAGAGATCTACAGCCCTTGTTACCATTTGCTTTCATAACTAAATATATTAAATAGGTAAGCCAAATTTATTTCCGGCAACAGCTTGCTGGCTACACCTCCCCCTCTTATTCACAGTTCCCGAAGCGACTCCAGCCTCTTCCACCCCACCCCCAGGCGTGACTTTCTCTCTTAAAATTTTATTTTTAATTTGTTGTGATGAATGAGTGACACCTCTGACAGCCGATTCGCGGAGATTAATAGAAACGACACAATATTTACGTCGGCGCTACGAACAATTATCCCGCCATCTATCTCTGAGATTATCTTCCTGATTGAAAACTACTCATCCGTGTAATCGGAATTATTTGGAATTAGAAGGGAATTTATAGCCCCCCTGGAGCACAGTCTCTCCCCTCCTGTCTATACCGAGGTCTCCATCATTCTCTTGTCCCTCCTCTGGGCCTTTGGCCTTCTCTTCCATCTTGGTGATGGGGCAGAGAAAATTCTCCTCTCCTCCAGGAGGGCCACTTGTCAGGGCACCCAGCATCCTGTTGGTGTGTTGTGGGGGTGTGTGTGCTAAGGGGTCTAGACCTAGTGGTCGGTGGGAGGGAAGGTCTCAGTGATGTTCAAAGGATTAGGGGTCAGCAAGGCCAGCTCATGAGCTCAAGATAGATGAATATAATCTCAAGAAAGGTTTAATGTGAGGGTGGAGAAGAAAGGTGACTTTGGAAAGAGTGTGGAGTCAGATTGTGCCCACCGCAAGAAATCTAAAGGAGCAGAATAGCGTTTTCATAGTGACGCTGAGATTGCTGTTAAGACAGGTGGTATGAGGGGTTGAGGGGGCTGAGGCAGGTTATCTGGAGCTCGACCCTAGTAAGGGCTACATTTGGGTTGCAGGGGTGGAAGAGAGGAGGCTGGATAGAGCATGTGCAGATCCAGAGAGGCCAGAGAACCTGCTTGTCACACTGAGGAGGCCAGGCCATGGGATTCAAAGCAGGAGAGAATGGAGATGCTGTGAGTGTGTTCTCTGTTCTCTTCTGGCCCCTGCCTGTCCTTGCAGTGGATACAGGCTTTGAGCCAGACAGACCTCAATTTGACTCCTCACTGTGCCACTTCAGAGCTGTGCAACCCCAGGCAAGTTTCTTAACCTCTCTGAGCTTCAATGTTCAATCTCTAAATCCCTAATTTACAATCCTCCCCACAGGAGTATACACGGTCTATAAATTGAGGGTAGTAATAGTACCTGCTTGACAGGGATGTCATGAAGATTAAATGAGATGGTGTCTGCAGGGCACTTCTCACAGTTCCTAGTACCTAGGAAAGGCTCACAATACATAGATGCCGCCGGTAAGATAAACCTGAACACTGGGCCCATGTAGGAGGCAAAGATCTGGGCTCCAGGAATAGCCCAGCTTGCCAGGTTCCTCCCCCTTTTATCTACCCCCCCACACACCGTCCCAACATCCTCATCCTTATGACCTATCAACCGCACCCACCCACCTCCCGCTCTGTGGCTACTGGAAGGTCATCTGCAGCTGCAGCAGAACAGGTAGGAGCCTAGTTTGTTGGGTGCACACTAGGATCTCAAACCCGTTCTGTTACTTGCCCTGTCCTCCTGCTGCTGGCATGTATTGAGCACATACTCTTCCCAGACAGTATTCTGAGTTCTTTACCTGCATTCATATACTTCATCCACACAATATCTCCGGAGGCTAGGATCTATTAATTATCGACATTTTACAGATGGAGAGCCCTGAGAGGTTGGGTAACTTGTCAAAGTCAAATGACAGGTTGGGTAGGCAGCCTCTAAGATGCCCGCACTGATCTCTACCTCCGGCGTTCATACCCCTGGGCATCCTTGGGCGTGGGCTGGGTCTAGTGACTTGCTTCTGATGAACAGAATATGAAAAGAGTGAGGGGATGATGCTTTAGAAATTCGGTCACAGAAGACTGTGGCCTTTGTCATGCTCCCTCCCTCCATCCCCTCTCTTCCCAACTCTTCTTGGGTCACTTGCTCTGATGAAGCAAGCTGCCCCATGGTGAGTTGCCCAATGGAGAAGCCTCAGGGACTTAGGGTGGCCTCTGGCCAACAGCCCACAAGGGACTGAAACCTGCCAAAAACGATGTGAGTTGGGAGGTGACTCACCCCCAGTGGAGACTCGAGATGACTGCTACAGCTGCTTGGACACCTTGCCTGTAGCCTTTTGAGTGATGCTGAGCCAGAGGACCCAGCTCGGTGGGTCCCAGACCCATGCAACTGTGAGATAATAAGTGTTGTTTAAAGTGCTGAGTGTGGGGATTATTGGTTATACAGCAATAGCTAACCCATGAGCAAGTAATAGCTGAGCCAGGATTTGGACCTAGGCGGCTAGACTCTAGAGCATGTGCTCTTGACCTCTTTGCTACATGGCACCCGAGGGGTGAGCCACTCAGGTTCTTAGGTCATCAAGTGAGCTTACACGGCTTTCTCATGTCACCTCAGACATAGATTGAAACAGAGATTAAAATAATGACTTGGTGAAAAGAGATTTGCAAACACCCCCTGGAAAAGGTCTCTTCCCCTTTAGGAGTCCCTGTCCAAGAGAACAATGGGAACTATGTGTTCTTTAGGTCTAGAGGAGCTTTATTCTTTAAGTAGCTGGTAGCCAGGGAAGGCAATGTCATCAGGGGCGTCGTGGGCCCTGAGCAGGTGAAAATAATCTCTGATGGTGTCCTCAGGAAATGCTTCCAAGTCAAGGAAGCCTCATATGATATAGAAGATGGCCCTGCCTCGAGAGTTGGCAAGACTTTGTCCACAACAGGAAAGTGATCCAGATTTTAGCTCACTAACACTGGAAATGAGAGGAACTAATCTGGATTAAATAGCGCGCTCTTTAAATAGTGAAATTCTGCAGTCTCTCTCCTGGAAGTAGGGATAACATAAATTTGTTATTATGAAATTATTCTTCCCTTTTAATGAATTCTTCTTTCAGCTCTGAAAGAATTGGCAAAGTCTCCCAGAGGGAGACTGTGGAACCTTTAGAACTTAGTCCGGAACTCATCCTTGAGAACAAGGAAAACCAATGTGAAGGCTAGGATAGTGCATTTGCTTGATAGGTGGGACCCACATGGAGCAAGAAGGAGAACAAATACTTCGTTCAGATACTAGGAAGCACCATCTGAAGGAAGGGAAAGATGCCTTCATAACTGAGAAAACATTGCTCTTTTCAAGTTGGGTTTAGACTGTGTTATCCCCCCAAATTTATCTTTTGGGGGAACTATGTATGTGTCTACTTTAACGGGCCAGTAGATGAAGCATCCACCTTTCCTGTAGCTTATGCTGATTTAGCTACTGAAGAGGGGTTTTACCCAGAGGCACCTGCATCCACCACAGGGCCCAGAGTCCCTTTGTCCTCCCACTTTGGGTGGATTGCACTTAGGTGGATTCAAGTCCATCCTGCCCATCTTGTCAGGGTTTGGTCTACTACTCCAGAAGTACAGGCTCAGACCCAGGGGACATTGCACAGGGACAGGAAGGTTGGAGCCAGGAGAGATTGAGCCTCTCCTGTGTGGGATATGGTTCCCAAGGGAGGTGGAGAAAGTTTCTGAGAAACAGTCTGAGAAGAAAGAGACTCAGGGACACGACAAGGGAAGAGGAATGTTAACCTTCAGCCTCCTATTTCATAATTTCCTTCTAAAATCACCCAACCTCTGAATAAAGAACATTCCCACCAACCTGCTGTTAGGAAATAAGAGGGGAAAGGGAGGTTTAGACTGTCCAGGTTTTGTAGTCATCATCTCCATAGTTGTCTGGTTGCAAACCATGGAAACTGACCAAACAAACCTAAGCAAAACTGGAATGTACTGGAAGGATGGAGGAGCTTACAGGAAGGGCCAAGCCTCAGAGAGGCCAAGAGCTAGGGCCGCTAGCCTTTGTGGCACCTGGTTCAAGACTCAGCACCACGGAGAGAGCATCCTGTTGGCCTAGCTTAAGTCTTGTTACTGACAAGGGACTGACAGTCCCAAGGCCACAAGAAATGGGCGTGGGACAGCTCTCCAATGCAAAACTGGAGTGAAGTTACCAGGAAAAGGGTATGCTGAGCAGACAAAAACAATTGGTCATCTGCTACATTACAACACACACACACACATGAAATCTTTGTGTTTGTCTGATAAGTTAATATTGGGCAAAGACAGCTTTCTTTCCATTGATCCCAAGCTTATCCAACAGAAATGAATTAATCACCATCTCATTGTAGATGACCCTCCCTCCCTTCACAGACAACCATCAACACCAAGTCCCCCTTCCCACTGCCCTTGTCCAGTGTGCATTCTGGAGAAATAAGCAGACAGGGCAGAAGCTACTAGGGAGAAAACACGTGTGAAATGATGTGTGTGGTTGCCCCTTTCTTAGGAACCTCTTCGGATGCAAATAGACAATTCTACAGAGGACCAGGGCAGGGCCCAGGGACAGAAGCTGAACCTTATTTAAAATGACAGTGAGATGTCTGTATTTGTTTGGGAGTGTGGATTGCGGGGGCAGGGGGCACTGCAGTGAGGTGTGTGCTATTCTGATGGGGCCTGGGAGCAGAACAGACAGGGCCACTGGTGTCTCTTCCACCCTGAGCTTAGGGGCGTGAACTCGCCTATCGTTGGGCAGCACCTGGTGCTGGAGGAAAATCAACCCAAAGCACGTCCTCAGAGAACAGCCTCTTCATGAGAGGGGCCACCGGGGGCATGCGAGAAAGTCATCAGGGTAACCAGCCTTAATAAAGGTAGAAGATGAGATGCGAGAGGGGTGGGTTGGAGCAGGGGGAGTCAGGGGGAAGGAAATGATTGCAGGGAAACAGATGCAATTGAACAAGACTTGTGGAGATGGATTTCCCTGCCTTGGTCCAAGCTCAAATCCCTGTGCTCAGATTAATTAGCAAGGAAATATTTTCCTGTCTGCAGAAAAAGGCTGCTGGATTGCCAGTGGGACATGAGGGTGGGCAGTCTATCAAATAACTACTAATTAGGTTACTTCCCACTGCTGTTGACATGCTGGAGACACGTTCCTGGGCCAAAATAAAGCAGGGAGGAGGGGAGAGGAACAGAGATGGAGAGAGAGGTACAGGCCAAGATCCTTCCTGCTCATTGTAGAAAATTGTTGGCTGGAATTCAGAAGGAGACCTGGGTCCAGAGTCCAAGGGGGAGAGGACACAAGAGGAGCAACGTGCTGATTAGCAGATAGCCTATGGCCGAGACCTGCGCTTAGTGCTTGTTTTCCATGGTTGTCTACCACTGCTCTGAAAACATGCACAGTGTGGCTAGTCACAGGTAAGCCCTGGGCGGGACTGGTGTCGGTGGGGTAGGACTTTGGGTGGTGGTAATAATGACAAGAGCCACTTTTTGAGTGTTTCCTACCTGTCAGTGACACTGCACACATTCATTCACTGCACAAGAGTGAGAAGGGGATGAGGAGATTAACATACATTTGCCTCATCGATTCTCATAACTTTGGGGAAGGTATTTTAGCCCTTTTTTATAGATGAGAAGATTGGGGCCCAGAGGGTTTAATAACTTGCCCATAGTTACACAGCAAATAAAAAGTGGTAAAGCTGAGTTTTGAACCCAAGATTAGCCTGACTCCAGGCCTGCCTGCCCTTGACCACTGCTCAATGGATAATGCACATTGGACAATATATATTGTCTTCTTTTGTGTTCCTTTGCCTAAGTTCCCTAATTCTGCCCTGAAGTTCTTAAGGCATATTCTTCAGTACGTCACATGCAGGAACTTGAACTATTCTGCAGGAGGGGTACCACCATTTTTCCTGAGATCTGAGACTGAGGACGTCACCTAGTTCCCTATCTTAGAGACTGCAAATGAGGGTTGGACAACCCATTCCAGTGGCGACACCACCAAGCCATCTACATTGTGCCTGTGTGGAGTTTGCCCTCTTCCTTACGTCTGTCTTCATTAGAGACAGGGCAGTGAATCAGCAGCTGCGAGAAAGGGCCCACGGCCATGCCTTCTCCTGGGCAGATCTACCACCCTCCCTCCACCCCTTCCTAGTAGGCAGAGTTGGACCACAGGGTGCCCCACTGCTCTGGGTAAGCCTCCTGCCTGCTGAGGCCTGTTCTTCACTGTTGTTTCTTTCTTCAAAGCTCTTTGTTGTTGTTCCTCCTGCTGTCAAAGTAGTTATTTGTAGCTTGTGTACTAGCTCGTGAGTTTCTTGAGGCCAAGGACTCTGTGTTACTCATCTTAGTGTCCCCTGCACTTCATAGCGTATCAGGGACCTAATGATGAATATTTCATGAATATTTGCTGAGTGAGGGAGTAAGTGCCTGAACAGCTCTATCTGGCTGGCATCCAGCCTGCCTCTAAATGTTTCCGTAATTTTTAGCAGTGCACCAGACACCCCAGTATTCCCTGCTAAGTATGGCAGAAAGATGATAGTGCCCCCCCTCCATGACGCCATTTTACCCTGCATGAGTCCAGTTTCCCTTTTGACATTAAACACAATGAAGACTACAGAAGGTGTTGCTCCTGCTACAAATGGAGATCGGAGGTGATCTGCTTTCCATCTCACACTTTCGAGAACCAGGCCGAGACCTGAGGGCCTGGGCACGGGAATGCCGCAGGGTGGTATGGGGAGACACACCAGAGTGGCTGGGAAGGAAAGAGTGTACCAGAAACCTGCTTCCTCCAAGCGAGTCCTGTGCAAGCAGAAGGAATCTATCCACAGAGCGGTGAGATAGCAGAGCAAGTGGGTTACCTAAAAATAGCAGTGCTGGTTTCCCATGTTTAGAGATGGGTCCTCTGCGATTCATCTTGGCTGGTTTATGCAAGTTTGCTTATTTGTCGAGAGTCTGAGAAAAGGATCAAATCATACGCCCTGAGATGGAAATCTGTAACCCCTTCTACCATGAGCAAGCAGACAGGTGAGCTGAGTGAGAAGCTCCTGAAACACCAGAGGCCTGGGGCTTGCTGTGGGGGAGGTAGATCTGTCCAGCTGCTCCCTCTTAGCTGGTCTCTGCCTTCAGGGCACTGTGGATGGTGGGCAGAACCTCACCTTGTCATGGGGACTCCTGTGGAAAAGGTACATATTTCCATGCAAGTGAACATAGGGAGATGTACGACTGTGTATCTCTTTGAGGGAGTAGATGAGATACTGTGCGTAAATCACCTAGCCCAGCACCAGGCACACATTGTAGGGACTCAGTAAATGTTAATTAGGGAGTCAGTTAGGTGGGAGTTGAAGTCAGGGCAGGACGTGGCAGGGAATGAGGAATATAATGTAAAATAGCCTTAGTGTTTTTGAAGCAAAGGGATGGATTTTGGAGGCAAGAAGTTGTGGGTTCATATCCTAACTCTGCCACTTGATAACATTGTAACTTCAGGCCAGTTTCTTTACCTCTCAGAATCTCAGTTCTCAACTATAGAGTTAAAAAATGAGAGTCATGGGCGCCTGGGTGGCTCAGTTGGTTAAGCGACTGCCTTCGGCTCAGGTCATGATCCTGGAGTCCCGGGATCGAGTCCCGCATCGGGCTCCCTGCTCGGCAGGGAGTCTGCTTCTCCCTCTGACCCTCTCCCCTCTCATGTGCTCTCTCTCTCTCATTCTCTATCTCTCAAATAAATAAATAAAATCTTTAAAAAAAAAATGAGAGTCATAACACCTGTCTCATAGGATTTCTGGGATTGTTAAGTGAAGTTATATAGAGAAAATATCTGTACAAGCCTGAGTTCAATAAATATAGCTATTTTTTCTTTTTGATCATTTGTTATAAATATCATCAACAACAAGGATCCTAAGATTAACAGGATGTTACCATAAAGAAGAACTCAAAGATGCCAGTTTTCCCCCAGATCAATCTATAGAGTTAATGAAATTCCAATCAAAATATCAGTAGTCTTACTTAAAATCAAAATTGACAATTTATTCTAAAACTTATATGAAAATGCAAAGCCTCATAATAAACCAAAACAATTTTGAAAAAGAACAAAGTTGGAAGAGTTATGCTACCATCTTTCAAGTCTTAAAAGCTGCAGCATAAAATATTGGCATAAGGATAGGCATACTGACGAATGAAATAGAATGGACAGTTCATATGTAGACCCATAGACATATATAGTCAGCTGATTTTTCTACCAAGGTGCCAAGTTTTTCAATGGGGAAAGGAGAGTATTTTCAACAAATGGTGCTGGAATGGCTGGATATCCATTTGGAAAGAAAAAAAAAAAAACCAAAACACTAAAAACTCAATTCTTCTTACCCCACATCATACACAGAAATTAACTCAAAATGGACTGTAGACCTGTGATGATTAATCTTATGTGTGAACTTGACTGGACCATGGGGTGCCCAGATATTTGGCCAAACATTATTCTGCACATTTCTATGAGGGGGTTTCTGGATGAGATTAACATTTAAATCAGCTAGATTGCATAAAGCAGATAGCTCCCCCCAATATGGGTGGGCCTCATCCAATCAGTTGAAGGCCTGAATAGAACAAAAAGCCTGATGGTCCCTTGAGAAAGAAGGGATTCCTCCTGCTTGATTGCCTCTGCACTGGGACATTGGCTTTTTCTTGCCTTCAGACTTGAATTGAAACCTCAGCTCTTCCTGAGTCTCAAGCCTGCCAGCTTTCAGACTGGAACTATACCCCTGGCTCTTCTGGATCTCCAGCTGGCCAACTCACCCTGCAGATCTTGGGACTTGTCATCTTCCATAAGTCAATCTCACGTGAACCAATTCCTTATTAAAAATCTCTTTCCATAAAGATGTAGATATATCTCCTATTGGTTCTGTCTCTCTGGAGAACCCTATTACAGACAAAAACTTTTGTTCATTGAAAGACACTATGGTGAGGGTTGAATAATGGCCTCCCCAAGATGTCCACATCCTAATCCTGGAACCTGTGAAGATGTTACCTTACATGTTGCCTACTCCACGGTTATAAAGATATTCCCCTGTTTTCTGGGAAAAGCTTTATTCCTAAAGTGAAAACTTAGATTATTGATTTTATATGTTTCTTTTTTTCTAATATGCGCATTCAGTGCTATTTCCTTCTGAGCTCTGCTTTCACTCTATCCCACAAATTATGATGAGTTGTGTCTTCATTTTCATTTCATTCAAAGTATTTTAAAATTTCTTTGGAGGCACATCTGGGTGGCTCAGTCAGTTAAGTGTCTGACTTCAGCTCAGGTCATGATCTCAGGGTCCTGGGATTGAGTCTCACATCGGGCTCTGCCCTCAGTGAGGAATCTACTTGTCCCTCTCCCTCTGCCCCTCGCCCCACTCATGTTCTTTCTTTCTCTCTCTCTCTCTCAAATAAATAAACAAAATCTTAAGAATATTTCTTTTGAGATTTCTTCTTTGACCCATTGCTATTTACAAGTGTGCATACTGTCTTAATTACTTGAAATTTATCAAAATTCTTGACACCTGCTTATAGCTCCTCAAGTTTGGTTTTTCTACTTCAACACTGGCTTTTATTGAGCCTTTGCATTTCCATAAGATTTTAGAATCAGCTTGTCAATTTCTTTAAAAAGCTGCTGGGTATCTGATTGGAATTACACTGAAAATAGAGATCATTTCATGAACAATTGACCTCTTTACAATATTGACTCTTATTTTTTTAATAGTTTTTTTTTTAAGATTTTATTTATTCATTTGAGACACAGAGATACAGAGAGAAAGAGAGAGCATGAGCAGGGGAAGAGGCAGACAAAGAGGGAGAAGCAGGCTCCCCGCTGAGCCAGGAGCCCAATGTGGGGCTCGATCCCAGGACCCTGGAATCATGACCTGAGCTGAAGGCAGACACTTAACCATCTGAGCCACCCAGGTGCCCCACAATATCAACTCTTATAATTCATAAACATTGTATATACCTCCATTTATTTGGATTTTATTTTCTCTCAATAACTTATTGTAATTTTCTATGTAAAATTGTTTTCACATCTTTTGTTATCTTTATTTTTAGGAATGTGATTTTTAAAATGCTATTTTGTAAGTGGTAAATGGTATCTTTTTTAAAAGTACATTTTTTAATTGTTTAGTTCTAATATAGAGAGGTACATTTGGCTTGTGTATTGATCCAGAGATCTTACTAAATTCACTTATTAGTTCTAATAGTTTATATGTGCGTGTGTTTTGTATTTTCTACTTAGACGTTGCCTGCCAAAAGTGACAATTTTATTTCATTTTTAATTCTTACATTTTCTATTTCTTTTCCATGCCTTACTACTCTGAACAGTACCCCAGTACAATATTCAACAGAAGTAATTTTAGTGGATAGCCTTGTTTCATCTCCAATTTCCCTCTTCCTCTTCCTCTGTATTGAAGGAAGGTTTTCAATAATATATGATTAAATATAAGGATTTTTTGTAGGATTTTTTGCAGATACTCATTTTTATTTTATTTTTAAATATTTATTTATTTGACAGACAAAGAGAGTGCACACATGCAAGTGGGGGAAGGGGCAGAGGGAAAGAATCTTCAGACTCCCCACCAAGCACAGAGTCCAATGTGGGGCTTCATCTCATGACCCATGAGATCTCTGACCTGAGCCAAAACCAAGAGTCAGACACTTAACTGACTGAGCCACCCAGGCACCCCTGCAGATATCCATTTTTAAAGTATAAGGAAGTTCCCATTTATTCTTAGTGTGTTAAGAGGTTGTTTTTTTTTTAAATCATGGGATAAATTTGACTTTTCAGCCTCTGTTAACATGACCATATGTTTCCTCTCTTTTGTTCTGCAAATATAGTGAATTACATTGATTTTTGAATGTTAAAATAACCTTGCTTTCCTGTAATAATCCTAACAAGTTGTGATGTGTTTTCCTTTTTATATAGTTCTGGGTTCAATTGGCAAGTATTTTATTTAAATTTTTTTTTGCATCTGTATTTTTGAGGGAGATGAGCCTGTATTTTTCTTTTTTGTAATTTCCTTATTATATTTTGTATCTGATTATGCTCGCTAAATTATGTTTCCCCCCAGATAACAAGTTGGGCAGTATTTCCTCTTTTCCTATTCCCTGGAAGAGTTTAGGTAAGATTGGTGTTTTATTTCTTTAAGGGTTTTTGGGTTTTTTTAAAGATTTTATTTATTTATTTGACAGAGAGAGAGAAAGAGCCCAAGCAGGCGGAGTGGCAGGGAGAGGGAGAAACAGGCTCCCACAGAGCAGAGAGCCTGACATGGGGCTCAATCCCAGGACTTTGGGATCATGACCTGAGCCCAAGGCAGAGGCTCAACCGACTGAGCCACCCAGGCGCCCCTGGGGTTTTTTCTTCCTTAAATCTTTGATAGCATTCAACAATGAAGCCATTTGGGCCTGGAAATTACAGATATAAATTCCTTAATACATAAAGAGAATTATTCAGATTTTCCATTTTTTTGTTGAGTTTTAAGTTTTACTTTTAAAGGAATTTGTCCTTTCATTTAAATTTTCTAATATATCAGCACAAAGTTATTATAATCTTCCCTCTTCTTTTTAAAGTCTGTAGGATTTATAATGGTGTTCCTCATTTTATTCCTGAAATATATGTATATATTTGGGGGGACAGGACAAATATATATATATATTTGCAGGGGATGGGACAAATCTTGCTAAGGATTTATCAATTTATTAGTCTTTTCTGAAAAGCAATTTTTGGCTTTGTTGATTTTCTCTTATCCACATTTATTTCCTATTTAAAGAATTTCTACTCTCATCTCCATTATTTCATTCCTCTACTTTGTTAGGACTTAATTCACTCTTGATTTTTAAAATCTTGAGATGAATTCCTAGTTCATTTGCTTTCAGCCTTTCTTGTTTATAATATATACAATTAGGGGTACACATTTTCTTCTGAACAGTTTTAAATTCACCTTATAATTTTTGATTTACCACATTTTATTATCATTTAATTATCAATATTTTCTAATTTCCATTGCAGTTTCTTCTTTCACTTATTGGTTATTTAGTAGTGTTTTACTTAATGTACTTGATTTCTAAACATGTGGGGGATATCTAGTTATATTTGTGTTATTGATTTCTGGCTTACACTGTGATCAAAGAAAATAGTCTGATTTATTTTAGTCTTTTAGAATTTGTTGTGAGTTGATTTTATAACTTAGCATATGGTCAATTTTGTAGACATTTCATGTGTACTTTAGAAAACGGTATATTCTGAAGTTGTTGGATAAAATGTCCAATATATGTCAATTAGTTCAATTTTGTTAATCATGTTGGCAAAGCTTCTGTATTCTCATTGATTTTTTGTTTGCTTGTTCTATCATAACTGTTGTTTTTTATAGTCAGTTTTTTAAGATTTATCCACTTATATACCCTTTCCTTTTTCCATAATTCTTTCCTTCATTTCCATGTTTATATATGGGAATTTTTGCCTTTTTGAGCTGCCTGAAGTATTTTACTGGGGGTCTGATTGCAATGAAATACTTATTTTCCTAAAAACATCTTTATTCTGCCTTCACCTTGAAGTATATTTTCAATGAGTATCCCAGGTTGGTTGTTATATTCTCTAAACACTTTAAAGATGACATTCCTTGTCTTCTTGCTTCTACCATTTACGTTAAGAAGTTAGCTGTCAGACTTATTGTTGCTCTTTGAGGTGTAATGTCTGTTTTTACTCTGGCTGCTTTTAAGGTGTTCTCTTTGTTTTTAATTTTCAGAAGTTTGAGTAGAATGTGCTTGGGTGTGATTTCATTTGTATTTATCCTGCTTGGAGTTTGTAGTGCTTCTTGAATACTTGGTTTGATATTCATCAATTTTGAAAATTCTAGGTCTTTATTTCTTCAAATAATTCTCTCCCTCCTCAACTTCTGGGACTACAAGTCCCAGAACTTTTCACCATACTCATGACTCTTTGCCTTTTTTTTTTTTCATTCCGTGTTTCAGTCTGATTTTTTTTCTACTAACCTATCTTCCAGTAAAATAATCCTCTCCTCATTTTCATCCATTATGCTGTTAAATCTATGTATTATTGAGTTTTTATTTGACATTATTTTTTCAGTGATAGAATCGTCAATGTTATTAATACATTCCAATTCTCAGATGAAATTCTCCATCTTGACAATTATTTATTTGAACATTTTTATCACATTTCTTTTAAAGTCCATGTCTAATAATGCTAATATCTGGCTCATCTGTGGATGTGTTTCTATGGTCTTTGTCCTCTTCCTTTGTGTGTCAGGAAATTTTATTCAGTACCAGATTTGTGTAAGAACAATCATAGAGGCTCTGGAAAAAGTTGCCTTCCTGCAGAAAGGTTTTAGTCTATTCTCTAGGAGGCAGTAAGGGCAGGGCAGATCACCTCAATCCAATTAGGGACTAACATTACTCAAAGCTAGCCTGAGACTTTTTTTTTTAATAAATTTTTTTATTGTTATGTAAATCCCCATACATTACATCATTAGTTTTAGATGTAGTGTTCCATGATTCATTGTTTGTGCATAACACCCAGTGCTCCATGCAGAACGTGCCCTCCTCAATACCCATCACCAGACTAACCCATCCTCCCACCCCCCTCCCCTCTAGAACCCTCAGTTAGTTTTTCAGAGTCTATCGTCTCTCATGGTTCGTCTACCCCTCCGATTTCCCCCCCTTCATTCTTCCCCTCCTGTTAGCTTCTTCTTTTTTTTTTTTCTTAACATATATTGCATTATTTGTTTCAGAGGTAGAGATCTGAGATTCAACAGTCTTGCACAATTCACAGCGCTTACCAGAGCACATACCCTCCCCAGTGTCTATCACCCAGTCACCCCATCCCTCCCACCCCACCCCCCACTCCAGCAACCCTCAGTTTGTTTCCTGAGATTAAGAATTCCTCATATCAGTGAGGTCATATGATACATGTCTTTCTCTGTTTGACTTATTTCGCTCAGCATAATACCCTCCAGTTCCATCCACGTCGTTGCAAATGGCAAGATCTCATTCCTTTTGATGGCTGCATAATATTTCATTGTATATATATATACCACATCTTCTTTATCCATTCATCTGTCGATGGACATCTTGGCTCTTTCCACAGTTTGGCTATTGTGGACATTGCTGCTATAAACATCGGGGTGCACGTACCCTTTCGGATCCCTACTTTTGTATCTTTGGGGTAAATACCCAGTAGTGCAATTGCTGGATCATATGGTAGCTCTATTTTCAACTTTTTAAGGAACCTCCATACTGTTTTCCAGAGTGGCTGTACCAGCTTGCATTCCCACCAACAGTGTAGGAGGGTTCCCCTTTCTCTGCATCCCCGCCAACAGCTGTCATTAACACTTGTTAATTTTAGCCATTCTGACTAGTGTGAGGTGGTATCTCATTGAGGTTTTTATTTGGATTTCCCTGATGCCGAGCAATATTGAGCACTTTTTCATGTGTCTGTTGGCCATTTGGATGTCTTTTTTGGAAAAATGTCTGTTCGTGTCTTCTGCCCATTTCTTGATTGGTTTCTTTGTTCTTTGGGTGTTGAGTTTGATAAGTTCTTTATAGATTTTGGATACTAGCCCTTTATCTGATATGTCATTTGCAAATATCTTCTCCCATTCTGCCGGTTGTCTTTTGGTTTTGTTGACTGTTTCCTTTGCTTTGCAAAAGCTTTTTATCTTGATGAAGTCCCAATAGTTCATTTTTGCCCTTGCTTCCCTTGCCTTTGGCGATGTTTCTAGGAAGAAGTTGCTGTGGCTGAGGTCGAAGAGGTTGCTGCCTGTGTTCTCCTTTAGGATTTTGATGGACTCCTGTCTCACATTGAGGTCTTTCAACCATTTGGAGTCTATTTTTGTGTGTGGTGTAAGGAAGTGGTCCAGTTTCATTCTTCTGCATGTGGCTATCCAATTTTCCCAACACCATTTGTTGAAGAGACTGTCTTTTTTCCATTGGACATTCTTTCCTGCTTTGTCAAAGATGAGTTGACCATAGAGTTGAGGGTCCATTTCTGGGCTCTCTATTCTGTTCCATTGATCTATGTCTGTTTTTGTGCCAGTACCATACTGTCTTGATGATGACAGCTTTGTAATAGAGCTGGAAGTCCGGAATTGTGATGTCGCCAGCTTTGCTTTTCTTTTTCAACATTCCTCCGGCTATGCGGGGTCTTTTCTGGTTCCATACAAATTTTAGGATTATTTGTTCCATTTCTTTAAAAGAAGTTGATGGTATTTTGATGGGGATTGCATTGAATGTGTAGATTGCTCTAGGTAACATTGACATCTTCACAATATTTGTTCTTCCAATCCATGAGCATGGAACGTTTTTCCATTTCTTTGTGTCTTCTTCAATTTCTTTCATGAGTATTTTATAGTTTTCTGAGTACAGATCCTTTGCCTCTTTGACTCCTTAATTTCTCTTTCTTCTGTCTTGTTGTTGGTGTATAGGAATGCCACTGACTTCTGTGCATTGATTTTATATCCTGCCACTTGACTGAATTCCTGTATGAGTTCTAGCAGTTTTGGGGTGGAGTCTTTGGGGTTTTCCACATAAAGTATCATATCATCTGCAAAGAGCGAGAGTTTGACTTCTTCTTTGCCAATTTGGATGCCTTTTATTTCTTTTTGTTGTCTGATTGCTGTGGCTAGGACTTCTAATACTATGTTGAATAGCAGTGGTGATAGTGGACATCCCTGCCATGTTCCTGACCTTAGGGGGAAAGCTCTCAGTTTTTCCCCATTGAGAATGATATTCGCTGTAGGTTTTTCATAGATGGCTTTTATGATATTGAGGTATGTACCCTCTATGCCTATACTCTGAAGAGTTTTGATCAAGAAAGGATGCTGTACTTTGTCAAATGCTTTTTCTGCATCTATTGAGAGGATCATATGATTCTTGTTCTTTCTTTTGTTAATGTATTGTATCACGTTGATTGATTTGCGGATGTTGAACCAACCTTGCAGCCCAGGGATAAATCCCACTTGGTCGTGGTGAATAATCCTTTTAATGTACTGTTGGATCCTATTGGCTAGTATTTTGGTGAGAATTTTTGCATCCATGTTCATCAGGGATATTGGTCTGTAATTCTCCTTCTTGATGGGGTCTTTGTCTGGTTTGGGGATCAAGGTAATGGTGGCCTCATAAAATGAGTTTGGAAGTTTTCCTTCCATTTCTATTTTTTTGGAACAGTTTCAGAAGAATACTTATTAATTCTTCTTTAAATGTCTGGTAGAATTCCCCTGGGAAGCCATCTGGCCCTGGGCTTTTGTTTTTTGGGAGATTTTTGATGACTGCTTCAATTTCCTTAGTGGTTATAGGTCTGTTCAGGTTTTCTGTTTCTTCCTGGTTCAGTTTTGGTAGTTGATACATCTCTAGGAATGCATCCATTTCTTCCAGGTTATCGAATTTGCTGGCATAGAGTTGCTCATAATATGTTCTTAGAATTGTTTGTATTTCTTTGGTGTTGGTTGTGATCTCTCCTCTTTCATTCATGATTTTGTTGATTTGGGTCATTTCTCTTTTCTTTTTGATAAGTCTGGCCAGGGGTTTATCAATCTTGTTAATTCAGCCTGAGACTTTTTAAGTCTTGATCTATTCCTGATGTTCTTAGAGGATAGCCCTCCAAAATTTCTAACAGGGAGGTCAAGATGTTTTCAAGGCATCCTCTCAATGTCTGGCTATTTTGGAAACTCTCTAGTGCCCTGAAACAGAATTTTGTATTTTATCCAGTTTTTCTTTTTGGTTTTGTGGGTACATTGGTCAGATACAAGCCACTTCACTGTAGAGAGAAGCAGAATGTAGCAAATATTCTTTTTATAATCTCTAGAACTGTCATATAGGCTCTGATCTAGAGCTAGAATGTAAACATTTTCTGAACAATATTTATTGAGGTTCCACTTATAATTTCAGGCACTGTCTTGGCACTGGAGATACAGCAGTAAGCAGAGAGCAAAAATCACTGTACTTGTGATGCTTATATTTTGGTGGGAAAGATAGAAAATTGGCAAAATGATTAAGTAAAACATATAGTGTGTTTAATAATGAAAAGTGATAGGGAAAATACGTGGAGAAAGGACTAGAGAATGTTTAGGGGAGAGAGTTATAATTTTATATATGATATCCAGCTAAAGTCTCAACGGGAAGGTGACATATTCAGAAAGATATGAAGGAGTTGAGAGAGCAGGTCATGCAGATATCCAGAGGAAGAGCATTCTAGGTAGGTGGAACAGTAAATGCAAAGTCATGAGGCAGGGGCACACCCAGTATGTTTAAGGAAGAAGAAGGAGGCCAGTGCACTGGAGTAGGTGAGTGATCGGAGGGTAGGAGAGGATGAAGTCAGAGAGGAAACTGGGGGCAATTTGTGAAGGACGTCGGAGGTCATTGTAAGGACTTTAGCTTTTACTCTGAGTAAGATGGGAAGCCGTTAGGAGGGCTTAAAACATAAGAGTGACATGACTGACTTAGGATTTACCAAGTTCACTCTAGTTACTATATGGTGAATAGATAGAAGAACGGCAGTGGAAGAAGCAAGGAGACTTGTTAGAAGGCAATGATCTAGGTAGGAAAGGATCAACGTGTAAAAGAGGAAGTGCTAAGATGGAGCCTAAAGGACCAGATATGGGGTGAGAAAGAGGAACTCAAGGAGACTCTAAGGTTTTTGGCCTGAGCAGTTGGAAGAATGAAAAAGGCAGGAAGGGGATTTTAGAAGCTCAACTTTGAACATGATAATTGGAAATGTTTAGTAGCTACTCAAGCAGAATCAGATGATTAGAAATAAAAATATGAAATTCAAGGGAGAGGGCTGGGCTGGAAGTGTAAATTTAGGAAGCATCAGCACATAGCAAGTATTTAAAGCTATGAGACCTGAGGATATCTTCAGGGGAGATATAGGTAGAAAAAAGGTGAGGACCAGGACTGATCTTCAGGCTTCCCCAACATTTAGAAGTTCAGGAAATGTGGGGAAACCAGCAAAGGAGACTAAGAAGGAGCATCCAGAGATGTAGCAGGAAAATGAGAAGTGAGTGCTGTCCAGGAGGGAGTGAACAACTACATCAAGTGTGTTGCAGAGAGGCCCAATTACACAATGATGGGCAACTGACTGGTGGCACTAGTGATGTAGAGGCCACTGGTGATTATGATAAGGGTCTTTTGGTGTCATAATAGGAAGGAAAGTCTGTTATATATGGGTTCAAGAGAGATGAGCAAAAGAGAAATTACAGACAGTAAGTATGGGCAACTCTTTCAAGGAACATTGCAATAAGGCAGGACAAAGAGGGGCAGAAGCTGCATTGGGAAGAGAGATCAGAGAGAATATTTTCAAATTGGAAAAACAATAGCATGTTTGCTATGTTGGCTGAAATAGTCCAGTGGAGGGCAAAAATCGATGATGTGGGAGGAGAAGGGGCAGAATTACAGGAGCAACGTTTGCACGGGTGAGAGGGACTGGGATCCAGTGCACACGCGGGGCTGCCTCAGAGTTGCACCCACAGCTCAACGATAGCTCTGCGGTCAGTGTGAGCCAAAGACTGCTTTAGGCCACAGATGTCCAAGAAGAGGCTAAGGTTTCTGACCTGTTCATTGTAGACTTCAAATGCATTTCCATACTAGAAAGTTGAGTCCTCCAACAAAGATTCAGCAAAAGGAGGGCAAGCGGCCTTTCAGAAACAGAGGAAGCAGGTTTCTTCTCTCCTGCCCATGCCCTTTGGGTCAGGCTGTTTCAACTGCAGTGCAGCCCAAGGGCAGACCAAAGTCTATGGTTAGGACCCAGCCTTGAAGGTCAGGCTATCACTCTGGCCTCACCACAAGGAGGAACGCACCATCTCTGCCGTGATTCAGGTTGTCATCATCCACTAGGGTCCCAGGCCAGAACTCTCACAGCTACCTTGCCTCTTCTCCCTTTCTCACCTCCATCAACTGGTCAATAATCAGATCTTACAGTTGCTATTTTAGAAATGTTTCCCCCAAATACCCATCCCTCTCCATTTGCTTAGCACTGCCTAAATCTACACCCACATCCTCTTCCTCGCGGCCTACTTCAAGGCCTTCTACTGGTCTCCTGGCCTCCTGCTCCCTCCTCCTCCATCATTGTATGACCATGAGAGTTATCATCTTAAAACACAAAGCTGGATTTGTCACATATGTGTTTGAAAGCTTTTTCTGGTTTGCATATGTCTAGAAGCAGGAATTTTGAAACTGGAGTCTATACATTCCCTGGAATCACAGGTATAATTTTATGTGTATCATTAGGTGTGGATTTTTTTCTGGAGAAGGCAGTGGCTCATAGCTTTGTTCAGATTCTCAGACGTGTCCGTGACCTCGACAGCCTAAGAATCACAGACAGGCTCAAAGGGTAATGTGTGAGCTCCCTGCTTGAGACTATAAGTTTCCCCATTATTTGTCAGTTGTACCTGCTGTCACTCTTCAACATTTAACAGAACATTTGTTGAGCCAGGCATTGTTGTACTACTAAGTGCTAAGCATTTTTGTGTGTGCTGGGGGAGACAGAGATAAACAGGATATGGAGCTTACCTTTCAGTAAGGGATGGGGTTGGAGAGGATATGGAGATAGATAAATAAAAAGAATATTTTTTAGGGCACCTGCGTGGCTCAGTCATTAGGCGTCTGCCTTCGGCTCAGGTCATGTTCCCAGGGTCCTGGGATCGAGCCCCGCATCGGGCTCCCTGCTCAGCGGGAAGCCTGCTTCTCCCTCTCCCACTCCCCCTGCTTGTGTTCCCTCTCTTGCTGTCTCTCTCTCTGTCAAATAAATAAATAAAATCTTAAAAAAAAAAAAGAATAATTCTTAAAAAACAATAAGTACCATTTGGGGATTAAAGTAAGATTATATGAATGCTAGTGGAAGGCTACTTTAGGTGGTATTGTAAACTGGAATAGCCAATTTGGTCAATGACAGCCCTTAGGCTCTTTCTGGTTGACAATGGGAATGCTAAAGAAGTTTGAAGAGGATGAGTGTTAGCTACCCACCGTGATTTCACAATGATGTTATAAGAGATGCAATTGCAGACTAAATTATGCCCTCATAGAGATATTCATCAACTTAACTTCTCCAAGAGGCAAGCACAAAACCAGCTCATACACTTGTTCTGTAGGCTCAAGGAAATCCCAGCTCTCTGTCCTTTTAAGTGCTCCAACAAACACCAAGATTCCAGAGGCAGGATTCTTACTATCCTAATAGCCCACCAGAAACCAGAATCTTCCAGAATTTACAGCTGGCTAATGATAGCACCACTTGGGAATTGGCTTAGAGCGACACCGGTGGGTAAAGCTTATGGACTCCATTGGTTTCTTATACTCTGTGCATACAAAGGGTGGGAGAGTGTTCCCAACACATTTTAGCTGGCCCATCTATTGTCTTACCTTGGGATCCCCCATAAGCACACCCTGAGACAACACCATGGGTATCACTATGTTATTTCAGGGATGATTTCAGGAAGTACAAGTGAGGGAGTAGGGAAAATGAAACAGGAAATAAAAAAGACAACAAAGGGAGACATCAAAAAGTTTGCTAAGGAGAGTTATTGCTGTAAGTGGCTGTGCCTTAAGGCATCCGGGACCCTCTGAGACACCATGTGAAGCAAACTGCGGAATCTTTCCACCAAAGGACTGGGAGACTGGGATATTTGTCCAGTGACTCCTATCTCCTCTCAGTTGAAGATTGCCCTGGGGGAATTAGCTCTCCTGGTTAGACCTGTTTTTAGCAGGGCAAGCTCCAGTGGTGGCAGAGAAAAGAGTCAGGCAGAAAGAAAGAAAAGATGGATGCTTGAGGTGGGAGGTGGCCAAGCTGTTGGATACTGACCATCTCAGAAGCAGTTGAACCCAGATGGGCAGAGTGGTCTTGGGGTGGGACACCCACACAGCATCATCTCACATAGATCTTGAAAACTTCACAGAACTCACCTCTAATTTACCAGTAAAAATCCACTCAGAAATCCATTTGCTAGGCTACTTAGCCAAGTGTTGTTCACTGATCTAGACACAAATACCAGACGCTCCCAGACACGGGCCTCCTGGCTAATTACCAAGCTTCACCCTGCGCTGTGGATCCTTGACTGAAATGCTAGCAGCCCCTGGCTTATGGCTTAACCAAGCCACACACACGTAATATCACACTTACATGCTGGGGTCTTTTAAGGTAAGTTACAGACACTGTGACCGATGGGTGTCCAGGGAAGGCCTCTCAGAGGAGGTGACCATGAAGCTAAGGTCTGAATGTCAAGGAGGAGCCTGCCAGGCAAGGTCTAACATTTTAGGCACAGAGACTAGCTCCTGCCACTGCTTCCTTCTCCCTCCCCCCTTCTCCAGGCTTGCCAGGGCCTCTTATGCTTTTTGTTTGTCTACCTGGAAAACAACTCTTGCCTGCCTCTCTGCCTGCAACCTCCTCTTCAGGCTTCAAAGCCTGGCTCAAATAGCCCATCTCCTCATAAACTCTCTTTCCACAACTTCACTGGAGTCCTCCGAGGTGGTAAGCATCCAAGGTGGTTGGTCCTGTCTCTGCTTTGTTGTATTATATTTTGCCTTTCTGTGTTTGCCTTCTTAGGAGGGCTTGTTCATCTCTGTATCCCTGGTCCTTAGCCCAATGCCTGGCTTATAGTAGCTGCTCAATAAACATTTGCTCAGTGAATGGTATTGGTGGGCTTGGCAGGGAAGGGCAGTTAGTCAGGATGATGAGCCAGGGTTGGCTCCTCTTTCTAAGTCACTTGCTACCAAGTCCTCACATCCCTGCCCAAAGGCTCATCCCCAGTAGTACCAGGAAAGGAAATGTTAATAATGTCCGAAAGGGAGAGACTTTCTTCTACATGCTGAGCACAAAGGCAGGTCTTTGAGGATATGCTGTGGGGGAGGTTTGGCCCTCTCCCATTCAATGGTTTAATGTGTAACTTGTCACCTTTCCTGAATGTCAATTTCTTTTATTTGCCCATAACACTTTCACCTTGCTTGGTCTCCTTGGTTACAGTTCCAGTCCCACTGCGGACCTGTCACCAGCTTAGCCACCTCTGTTCCACTTTGACTGACAGGGGCTTTGACAACCTTGTCTCTCGCCCCAGGGGCCTGACCAAGGCTAGACCTCCCCAATCCCCCAGACACGCCCCAAACTGCCCTCACCCCAGGGCCAGCTCTTAGTAGCACGGGGTATTCCTTGAGAGTAAGATCCCTGGGGGCTGGACTTGTCCTGTGCCTCCTGCAGAGTCTCATACATTGGAGATGCTCAGAGAGTATTTACGGAATTAAACCAAATCGCTGTCCCTTCCTCTATTGAGATCCCTTCAGTTGAAGACTATTTTCATTTCCTTAGAAAAGTTCATACTAACCTATAAGCTCTCCCTCTTTCTCTTCCCCACTTCTGCATCCCCCAGTTCTTCTACAAATATGTATTGGGCACCTCATATATGTCGGGGACAGAGGGGTCCATGATAATTAAGACATCCCAGGTATCTCTTTTACAGAGATGATGTTACAGTGGGGGATGAATCAACAAATCAACAAGGTGACCTCAAATTGTGGAAGATTCTATAAGGGAAATAATCAGAGGCCCCTGACAGAAAGGAAAGGAGAGGGATCTGCTCTGGAAAGGGCATCCAGGGAAAGCACCATCAGAGGAGGTGACAGATCACGTGATGAACAGTGTCAATGTCCTGATGCAAAATTTTGTTTCTTAAAAAAAAAAAAAAATCTATAGCTAATGACATAAGGTTGCCATTTGTTTGTTTTGGTGGCAAGTACATGGGTATTTATTACCTTTTGCACTTACTTTTCTGTATTAAAAATGTTTTCTGCATGAAATCATCTAATTGAAAACTGCTACTCCAACAATTCATAGCTTGTAACACATGAGCCATAGCTCATATGAATGATGAGTAGCCACTTTGGAGCATCATCAAGGGACCCTGTGGCCCTTGTCTTGTGGCCATCCTTGCCTTTCACCTTTTCTCTTCCAGTCAGACTCTTATTCACCCTTCAAAACCCAGCTTAAATATCACCTTCCCAGTGAAGCTTTCCTTTACCTCTTAGAGAGAGTCAGTTGTTCCTGATTGTGGTGGCTCGGCTCAGTACATTGCTTATATATTTCTAATAAACCTTAGCATATTCATACTTTGTTTGCATATATAGATTCTTCCAAGGCATCCTCTGATTCTTGTTTATCTCTTTATCCTTAGCTTCTAGCACAGAGCACACAGCAGCACATTGTAGATTCTCAATAATGATTCTCCATGATGCTTGTTGGATGAATGAATGAATGTTTAACCTTCAAACAACAAGCTCTCAAAAGAGTATTAATAGAAGATATTTGTATACAAGGAATGTGCTAATTAAAATTAGTTTTATTTATTCATTCACACAAACTCAGCAAGAACTCCATTTGGCTGCTATTAATGTTTAGTGTGATTTACTATAAGTACTAGAAATGTAAAAAATGTGGGTCTTCTGAAAGGAAAGCCACAGTTCTCTCTGGTTTTCTCCCACCCCTCCCCCTATCTGTCTGAATCAGTAAGGCTTTACTTTATTTCGTGGCTTTGCCTAAGACTTGCAGGCTGGTTGCGCAGTAATTTAATTACTCCTAAATCTACTGAAGGCAAATACCAAGCAATCTATGGGGAAAGATTATGGAGTTCCAGATTATTTATTAAGTAAACCTTATGTAGTCCTCATGGCGTTGACGGCGACCCCACCCCTCACCCCCACCCTGTGGGTGTTAGCCCTGGGAGGAAAGCCCAATTAGAAAAGTTTAGATCATGGAGTTATCCAACAGAAGGACTGCAGAACCCTTCTATAAAGGCCAGCCAAGATTCAGGGCTGCTTAGCTCCTCCCAAAGTTCTAGGTTCTTCCTGGAGGAACACGGATTACTAAACATCGAACCACTTTCTTTTCTTTTAGGAGGGAGTTGCCACCATCTTTGTGCATCATCGTGTAGGTCTGGAGTGGGACTGACTTGGTTCATATCCCAGCTCTGCCTCTTTCAAGGGGGGAATATTATAGGACCTCCCTCTGCCTCAGTTTCTGTATCTGTAGAACAGGGATGAGAAATGTAATCTCCACTTCATAGGGTTGCTGTGAAAATTGGATGACTTAACACATACAGAGAGTTTAGAACAGGGCCCATAGTAAGTGCTCAGGTGCACAAGGAGCACTCCAAGAAACTCACTCACACGGCTCAACTGATTTAGAGAAAGAGGGTGATCTCTGTTGTTGTCACCTATCCCTTGGCTGGTTTCTTCACCCCTGTCCCGTCTGTTTGGGGCTATTGTGACTTAACCAATGGAAAATCACTTTGTAAAGTGCTACAAAAATATGCAGGGGATTTTTTTTTTCCTGTCCCAAAGACTAAAACTCTTTTTGATGGGGGTCAGGGCTTGGATTACAGCTAAGGGGAGGTACTGCCAACTTACCATATGTAAAAAGGAGAAATGGAATAACCAAAAATATGAACGAGAGTTCACACCACTGACATTATTCTACCAATGTTTGCATTCAGACATTCTTTTTTTTTTTTTTTTTAAGATTTTATCTATTTATTTGAGAGAGAGAGAATGAGAGAGAGAGAACACATGAGAGGGGATAGGGTCAGAGGATGAAGCAGACTCCCTGCCAAGCAGGGAGCCCGATGCGGGACTCGATCCAGGGACTCCAGGATCATGACCTGAGCCGAAGGCAGTGGCAGTCGCTTAACCAACTGAGCCACCCAGGCGCCCGCATTTAGACATTCTTAACCTGTGAGGTCTCAGGGCTTTCCTATGGATTTACATTAGTTGGCTGTCTCCCAGCTTGCATCGCCATATTTGGCACGAACCCCACCCTCTAATACGTGAGTTAGCATGCCTTGGGGTATTAGTAATGGAAACATAACTAATAGTGATTTAAGCAATAAACACACGCATCATCCCCTAGTACAAGACGTGTGCGGTTGCAGGGTTGGTTTTACTTCAGCAGCCCACCAGTGCCATCAGGGACCCATGCCTCTTCCCTTCTGGTGCTCCGCCATCCTCCGCATGCTGGCTTTTCTCCTCCACACTTCTTTTCTCATAGTTACCATGTGGTTTCTGCAGCTCTTTCTGCACATCTCTCTCTCTGTGTCATGGAGGACAACCTTGCCCAAATACCCTTCTCTCCCGACAGACTGCCCCTTACGTCTCACTGTCTGCCCAGGACACATGGCAGCCTCTAGCTGTAAAGAAGGCTGGGAGACAAGTGGGCGTTTTCAGCCTCTACAGCTTGTGACAGGCCCAGGAAATGCAGTGCGGAAAGACTGTAGGGTAGACAACTGATAATATGTGCCAAATGTACTTAAGCACCTCTTCCATACTTCTCATCTATGTTCCCTTCTCCCAAGTCCCTTCCAGCTCATAGTAAATGGCCAGAAGAGGGCCTTTGCCTTCATACGCCCACACGATTGTCATCTGCATGGTTCTAGGGAGGTCCTGGGGACCGCCACATGAACCGTGCCTTCTGGAGTTGTATGGTGCACAGTCTTCTTAACCAGCAGCCCTCTGGACTGCTTCTCAGTCATCCTATACTCATCTCTTACCTCACTCTTCACCCTCTCACTTTAGATTTCCTAATTTGTTAGCTTTCAGTCATTCATTGATGCACACTTATGGTCACCTAATACATGCCAGGATAGGCATCGGTTGGTAGTGGGTTGGAGGGTCACAAAAACATGAAAAAAGCCTGTCCTCATCCTCCAGGAGCAACATCTCAGGGATAGAGACTGCTGTGTGAGCCAACATTCATAGTACTGTGTGGCAGGTGCCATTGCAGAGTGTCTGTCCTGAAGAGCACGGGGGAAGGTGTGGCCGAAGTAGGGAAAGGCTTTGGGGCAGGTGACAATGGAATTGGGTCATGATGTCCAAATGGTGTGGCAGGGATATGAAAGAGATTGCAGTGTTGCCAAGGAAAAGGCTCCACATGGCAGGGAATGGTGAGGGGGTGACCAGGAATATAGGCTAGAGCAGATTTCTTAAATATAAGCTAGAGCAAGGCATTGGGTTTTATGGCATGAAACCTAGAGAGCCATGAGGGTTGGGGGTGGTGTCATAGCAGAGATGGTTAAATAGCGAGTAAGAGCACAGCCTTTCAACTCAGGCAGATGTGGGTCCAAATCCTGACTCCACTGCTATCCCACTGCCCGGTCTTGGGCAAGTCACTTCGCCTCTCTGACTGCCGGCTTCCTGGATGATGAACGGGGAAGAAGAATCCTTGGACGTGAGGGTAGTTGTAAGGATTAAATAAGGCAATGTAGATCAGGGGCCTTACAGAGACTCCGGCACATGGTGGGTGCTCAGTACAATGGGACTTACCTCCATTGTGACTGCCTCGTTGTGGCATGAGGCAAATACGCAGGAGAAGTGGGCACACGACTCGAGGCAAAATGGGACGTTGTAGGTGGCTCAGATGAGCTGTTCTGTGGGCAGCAGGGGAGCCCTGCAGTCAGGGCTGCTGTGGGCTGGGAACACAGGGGAAGGGCATCACGCTCAAGCTGGACCATGGAGAATGAGTAGAAAGTAGGTGAGAGAGCGGCCAGGCAGGAGAACTAGGGGTGCAGCTAGTAGGGACAGTTGGTTTATGAGGCCCTGTGTAGGCTGGTCGAGCAGTAGGTGGGGTCTCTGGGGTAAAGGGATGGAAGAAATCAGGCTTGGCGGTCTGGGGCTTTTGATTTGTTGACTTGGCCCCACCTGAGGCCTCCTGTTATTCCCCTGTTCAGGCACCCTTCCTTCGTCTAAGAAGAGTATAGTCTCCTTCCCCCGTGGGGGTGCGAGTAGGGGTGCGTTGCGCATTTGTCACTCTGCGGGAGCTGGCAGTCCCAGTGCGTGCCTGGTTGGGGGGAGGGTGGTGTTTGCTTCAGTGGGGACACCTGCCTTTGGGCCCAACCACCTAGGATGGGGTTGGGCTATGTCTCCCACTTCCTCTTCCCAAGCGAGATGTCACCACCTTTGAGCTGTGTTACCCCCCTCCCCAATCCCTATAGAATGCCCTCCAGAGGGAAGAGTCAGGGGTGTCCCTGACTCCAGCTGGTCCTTGTGTGTGGAGCCAGAGCCCACGATGGCCACTCTCAGGTCTCCCGAGTCCTGGCAGGAGATGACTAATGGCCTAGCGGCACCGATGTCTTATGTTTCGTTCTTTGCCCAAGCAGATAGATTCTTCTTTCCAGATAAAACGAATGCAGGCCCTTCCTGGGCTGTGTGCGGGTCCCTGCCCACCCCTCCTGGTTGCAGTCTGGTAGGGAACTCTGAAAGGTAAATGCGTTGATAAGCTGGTGGGGGCAGGGACGGCTACACCTTCAGGGGCCCTTGTAAACAGTGTAAGGTCACCTTGCTGTGCGGGACTAACGACGTCGCCGCAAGCCCAGTGGAGGCGGGTGGTACCACGTCTGCACAGGAGCCGGTGTCCCTATGGCAGGGAGGGGACTGTCAGGGCTTCACCTACCCAGGCCTTCTTTCCCATGCGACACTCACTCAGCTGTGTCTCAGACAGAGTGCAAGACCTCCTGAACTTTCCGTTGCCTCCTCTGTAGAAGGGGTGTCATGGGTGACTTGTGTACCCGTCCCCCCACCAAAGGATATCAAAATCCTAACCCCCCAGTGCCTGTGAATGGGAACTTACTTGGAAATAGGGTCTTTGCAGATGATCAACTTAAAAAGAGGACATTAGGGTATCGGCCCTAATCCAATAAGACTGAAATGTGGACACAAAGATACACACAGGGCGAACGCCATGTGAAGTTGAAGGGCACAGATTGGGGTGACGCCCCCATAAGCCGAAACTAGGAGAAAACTCACCCAAAACTAGGAGAGCGGCCTGGAACAGAGTCTCCCTCATTCCCTCAGATGGAACGACCCCTGCCCACGTCTTGGGCTTCTAGCTTCTGGAAGTGAGAGAAAGTAAATTTCTGTTGTTCTCAGCCACCCAGTTCTTGGTACTTAGTTATGGCAGTCCTAGCAAACTAACACAGAGGAATGAGAATCCTCCCCATGGGTGGACGGTACTGCTGTAACTAGGAAACCGTGTGAAGCGCCTGGCCCAGAGTGGGTGCTCACAAAGAGTCATCGAATCTTGAGGCCAGGAGGCTCTAGCTTTGGGGGAAGAACCAAAGCAAGCTCCAGTAATGTGGCTAAGGTGGGCAGTGGCGGGGGACGGGGTGGCACACCTCGGAATGAGTGCAGGGGCATGCACGGGGGCTGGTGATGCTACCTGGAGCATTTATTAGAACCCTCCAGTGCCAGGCACTGTTCTGAGCATTGCTTTACAAAATGGAGTCATTTTATCCTCCTGACAATCTTAGGAGGTAGACCCTTAGAATCTCCACATTGTAGCTGGGCAAAGTGCAGCATAGAGAAGTGAAGGGATTTTACTGGTTTCCTAATAATCAGTGGAAGGGGCAGGATTCCAACCCAGGGAGTCCCGGTCCGAAGTCTGTGCTTTAACTGCCAGGGAAATGTGTCTATGTACCCCTGTGCTCCCAGTGGCCCAGGGGGTCTGGCCCTGGAAGCTCCCGAAAACAAAGGGCTGTGTTCTCCCAAGATGATGACCAGCATTTCAAGGGAGGCCTGTGTGATCCGAGGGATGCGCACTGGCTATCAGCTGGTCCCCCGCAGACTCCCAGGGCCACTTCCAGGGAGCAGACACCAAGGCTTCATTCAGTTGAAAGAATTGTGACTGAAACCCTGCAGTAATTCAGAGATCGGCCTGGAGGGCAACAGTCAACACTGAGGCTCCCCCTCGCTTTCTAAGGAGGGTGCCTTCCAGGAGAAGTGGCTTGATTCAACCCATTCGCTGAGGGCTCGCGGCAGACTAGACGCTGCGCCTCTAGGAGAGGCCACAGCCATGTGTGGTTTCTGCCAGAAGTCAGGGAGGGTCAGCTGGAGAATTTGAGGAGAAATCAAATAATGGAGGGAAGTCCCCAGTTCACCTCAGAAGTGAAAGGTTTTCCCCTAACAAGGAGCCTGGTGGTGACTGTGCGCTGAAGCAGCTGCCACCCCAGTCATGGCCTGGGACTCCTCCGGAACCTGAAGCCCCAGCCCCAGTTCTCTACCTTCCTAGGGATACCGTCATAAAACAGACATGCTAGGAGTGAGTGTCCTAGTCCAAAGTACTAAAGTGGGTGTCTTAGGCATCACATATTCATGCACTCATTCATTCATTCAGTCAGTCAGTCAGTCAGTCAGTCATTCATTCAATAAGTCAGTCAGTTCGTACTCAGGAAGGTCTTACTATGTGTCAGGCACCATGGCAGCCCTTGGGGAATAACGGTGAATAAGACAAACACATGGTCTTTTCCCTTGGAGCTTGTCTTCCAATGGCAGGCCCCTCATGGGCATGTTTGAGGTCCTACGTATTAAATAGGCTTTGACTTCAACAGCTTGGCTACTGCCCGTCCTCAGTTTCCGTTAACTTGGAGAGGATCAAGGATCAGATCTGACATGAAGAGGAAATTCAACTTTATTTTCCAAAAAATGGGGATCAGGAAGTGTCTATTCCTCACCACACCAGCAAGGGGCTTGTCCCATGACCCCTCTAGAAGGGGGAACCTCACCTGAAATTTCACCTACATCAGTGTGCCCGAGTAAGCAGATCATCCAGGCAGATGACCCTCGTGTGACCAAAGCTAGTGGGTCTACACGTGGCAGGATGGAAGTCCATCGGGTGATCGGGAGCTCACCTGGTTCATTGTTGGACAGCCCCCACTTCTGTCACCATGACTGTCTTCTGGAAACTTTGCCCCGTGGCCCCAGCTCCCAGAGGTGGGCTGGCCTGCCCCTGAGAGGCCACCCCACCTTTACAGGACTCTGACAGAACTTTGTTTCTTAAGAGACCCTTCCGTATTTCAAAGAGTGGGGCTCATTTCCCCAAGGAGAAACTTTTTTCAATGTGTTCTCCTAGGAAATCTTTCTGGAAAAAGCAGACACCAATGCCCCCCAAGGCCTTTCAACCTTGGGCAATTCTTCTGTCAGGAATGTCGTTCCTAGGCCTTTTAAAAACCCATTATGTGCTGCAACTTGGCCCACTGGGCCCTGCCCACCAGGCACAAGCGATTCCTGACTCTGTCCCAGCCCCTCACCTGCACATCGTCCCTCACCCCCCCGGGGGCCTACTGCAGGTCCCCCAAGAAGCCAGTCTGGCCCCCGAGCTAGGAAAACTATCTGTTCCCTCCCTTCCTCCTGATCTGGCAGCAGGAAGGAAACTTTCATGGAAAGCACTTGCACTGACGAAAGCTCCCAAGTCGGGACTTTGACTCGGGCCCTGACAGGGCCTCGGGCTCAAGATGGGGCCTCTCCTTCCCCGTGTGCCACCCGGCTCCCCCTCTTGCTCTGCCTGCCGACCATCATCCCTCAGCTCCCCCGGGACCCCAAAGGACTGCTCCACCCCTCAGAGAAGTAACTTTCACACTTTCCCCCCGTTGGGTGTCCTCCTCCATTTCCGCCTCCCTTTTACTGTATATTTTCCTTCCCCGCTTTCCTGTGCCCTTCAGTGGCTGCGGAGTCTGCATGGGGCTCGGCGGAGCTGAACGCCCAGAGCTTTTTGCTGTTTTGTTTAAGACCTGGTTATGGTTGTGGGATTTTTTTTTGTTAGCTACGTTTTGTCAGCTGCCTGTTATATCAATCACGGAGTCGGGATCTATTTATAGGTTGGGAGTACTGTGTCCTTAGTCACAAAGAGACACAGACAGGGGACTGTCAGCTGGTGCCGGAGGAGCTGAGCACCGAGTCATCAGCAAGTGGAAACACCTGAGGGGTAGCCTGTCCCCCGCCAGCCCCTGTCCTCGCTGGCCCCAAGCATGTAAGTACCGCAACTTCTCCCTTCTCTCCGCCCCAGCGCTGCCCCGCACCGTCCTGTCCTTTTCCCTACACAGCCCCCTTCTCTCGCTCCTTCTCCCTCTCCCTCTCCCTCTCCCTCTCTTTTTATGGATAAAAATATCTCCCCGTGCCTGTTCTTTCATTCTGGTTTTCGGCGCTGGAAAGCATCTCTGCGTGGCTGGAGGGGGTGGGGCGGGAACTGTTGCCTTTCTCGGACTGTCACGGGAAGGTCAGAGGGACTGGGAATGGCTGGGTCGGACTGCTACCCAAACGCATTCGGAATCCCTAGGTTCCCTTTTATTTTTATTTGTTTTCGCCGAGAAAAAGTCAGTAAATCAAAAGGGCAAGGGAAAGTTTACATGCGGCTCCGCGGGGTGGTTATGTCTCCCAGCGTGAAAACTTTTATTTGCTGGCAGCTCCAAGCTGTTGGGTGAGCTGAGAAGGTTACAGAGGGAAAACCCAGTTCACACAGGACAGGTGATGATGGAGGGCTCCCGGCAGGTTCAGGGGGACTCAGAGCAGTCCCGGTGACCAGCTTTTCTAGAGCACCTCAAAGGAAAAGGACTTTTACCTTTCTTTCTTTCTTCTTTCTTTTTTTTTTTTTTGCTCCACGGAGTGAGTTTGCTTGGAGGAGTCCAGAGGAGAGCTCATGATTTGTCTTGCCTTACAGGCTTTTGTTGGCTCACACATTTGGTGTATTTTCTTCATCCTGAAAGGGGAACTTAGTGGGGGTGGGGAGGAAGCGGCTCTGAAAAGACTAAAGCCAGGTGTGTGGCCTGCTGCTGGTGCAGGGTGCTCCGCATCCTTCCCCGAAAGGGAGAAACTTAATATGATGCTTGTCAAAGCGCTGCTTGTTTCAGACAGTCGGGGTGCAAGCTCTGTGAGCACACCAGTGGCTCCCAGAGGTGACAATCCCCAGATGCTGTCGGGTGTCCAACAGGGCCCACACACCACAAGCTTCTTGTGGAAGATTTGGGACTTTAGTTTTTGGATAATGCAGAGTATTACCTAAAAATCCTGCACGTGGGGAGGTTTGCTATATATTGTTTACAAAGGAATAGTAGCCGTAAATTTGGGGGAAAAAATGTGATGACGTTTAATGTATATGATATACAACCTTTAAAATGAGTGGTCTGATAATGCCTGGGTTTCTACTTATTCATATAGTGGTTACCTATATACTATATTGCTAAGGACTACTTCTTGATTTGTTTGGGAGAACAATACCCCAACAACAACAGCAAAAATAATCTTTCCAACAATTTAAAAGATTAAACAAGACAGATGGGTCTGGATTATTTTTGATTAAAAACAAAACAAATTTAACTTGGTGAAAGTTAAATAATATGAACACACATATGTTTAGAGAGCCAATTTGATCTCGTTTTACTTCGGACCTTTTGGAAACTTCTTTTGGTTCTTTACTCTCCTCTGTATTTTATTTAGGGTTATTACTGTCTGTAATCCATTCATTTATTATTTTGAAGGGGGAAATGGGGATCAGGAAGGAATCAGAAATTTAGAAGGACAACTTCACGTGTTCAGGTAGTAAGACCACATGTACTGGTGGGAAAATTGAGAATAAGGAGTTTGGCTTAAAATGGGGGGAGGGGGCTTGTCACTATTTAAAGCTTAGTGTGGAAGGTAAAGCCCAGGAATCAAGAAAAAAATAAACAGGAGTTGAACATACTCTACGTGTAGCATGATTACTTTTCTGTATTCCAAGGCCTCCATTTTGATAAACATATCCTGCTAAGGTTCCCCACAATAATGCCGAAGTGAGATTTGGCGGGTGGTTGTTAATTAAGGCTTCAAGTAAATCAAGCGATTGAGACCTTGCGTTCAGAAATCACAGCAGTCAGCTGTTTGCACAACTGAACTTCTAGCAGAGGACTCTCAGATCGCAAAGGCTTTTTAGAGAAAGTGTGACATTTTTTAATCTTTTAATGCAAGAGCAAACCATTCCCTCCCTCCTCAACGTGCAGCCTGACCCTGCTGGCCCAGGATTACATGCAGTAGGAGAGTCCTGCATTTCTGAACAAGTGCTCTGTTCTCATTAGCAGGAGCGGTGGAGAGGAGAATGTTTGTTGGAACATTTAGGCAAGAACCACTCCTTCCTTTGGTTACTTGTGGATGCTTTTAGGGGGGATGGAGGCTTTGTTTGGCAGTGTGATGGAGGGCCTAGCTTTCACCCTCAAGTTCAGGATATGGCTTTTCCCTTTGGGCTTAGTTCTGGAGATGCAGTTGGGTAAAACTTCAATGCATTTGCCTAAGGCAGCCTCTGATTACTTAGTTTCTGCTTCAATAACAATTAATTTTATGTGGACCGAGCTCCCGTCAAACTCATTTTTCCACACTGATTTCTTAAATGCAATTGGTCACGGGGCTGTCTGTGACTTCATGTCTGCAAAATCTAACCCATTCCATCTTTGTCGTTGTTTTATTTCTCTGGATGTAAACGCGCAGTCGCCTTTGTGCACGCACTGTTGTTTTATGTGTCTCCTCCCCGCCTTGAGCACATAGAAACCCAGCCCGACCTCCTCTCCCAAACTGGGGACAGTGGGGCCAATGAGCAGGTGCTTTGGAATACAGCAGGCTCAGGTGCAGGACCATCAATCTCCAGGAAGAAGGAATCGCAAATACCTGGAAAGTGCTCCCCTAATTCAAACAATTTCACATAGCTGAGGCCTCTCCAAATATCCCGTAAGTAAAAGATGGCTGCTGGCAGGATTTTTAAGCCAAAGACCACGCACCGCTCTTTCTCCCCATCCCTTCATTTCTACAGTGTATCTGTCCATCTTTTTCTTATCTCTATTTTTACATTTCATTACCCTCCTGCTCGCTCTCTCTCTCTCTCCCTCCCTCCCTCCCTCCCTCCTCCCTTTCCTCCCCCTTCTCGCCATCCCTGAAAAACACATTTCTATCTGGCACAGAAAATAAACTCAGATTGTGGGTAGTTATGTTAATCTAATTCAATCCTCAGCGGGTTAAGAGTGAAATTCTAATAGTGGAGCTGTTGAGGGCTTTTTTGTTAATGGCTTGGGGATTACATTGAGTTAAAGGCTCATTTCC
The DNA here is from genome assembly GCF_002201575.2 of Neomonachus schauinslandi. Taxonomy (NCBI): domain Eukaryota; kingdom Metazoa; phylum Chordata; class Mammalia; order Carnivora; family Phocidae; genus Neomonachus; species Neomonachus schauinslandi. The sequence goes on along the minus strand of NC_058411.1, from coordinate 25,256,766 downwards.
TAATCAAACAGAGAGGGAGAGAGTGACTCCGAATATTTATGAGTCTCCCAGTGAGAGTTTAAACATTCAACTCCAAAAGCAGGGTTTCTGCAGGAGGAAAGAGTTAAAACCCCTCAGGGCTGCTGGGGAAAAAAATTAAACCAGTTAAGCCATCAGCATTTTCAGGCCGCTGTACAACTTCAGCAGAGTGGAAGATGAGGAGAGAGAGCAGGGAGTCAGTCCACAAAGCGGGAATGGAAACTGTGGCAGGAGCTCTGAAGCCAGAGTCAGCTGATGTGTTCAGAAAAAAAAGTCCCTAGCAGCACAGCGGACGTGGATCCTCCGTTCACCAGGGTCTGGGGGGGATGTGTGCCTGCAGCGCCCCAAATCAATTCTCCTCCTCAAGTCCGGAGGTGAGAACATGGAGACAGGAGTATGGCTCAATTTTCCAGCAACTGGAGAGTTCCCCTGCTGCCTGGTGGAATCCTCTCCCCCACTTCGGTCCTGTGGCTGAAATGCTGTGGGCTGTCTCCCCTTCTGGAGCAAATTCACAGCTCCACCAACCCCTCTTCTCCCCTTTGCTGTGTGATGGGGTCCAAGTCCCTGGTCCCCCTGCCCTGCTCTCTGCACGAGGACCTCAATGCCCATCTGGTTCACTGTGCCCAGGAGAAAGCAGGTCGAGGGCTCCCTGATCTTCAGCCAGAGGAGGCAAGGAGCAACCTGGCCAAGGTCGAACAATGTCAAGGCAAAGCTGAGGTCAGGAGTCTAAGTCCTCCACACACATTCTGGCCGCTCTCTACCCTCGTTCTCTGGGGTACAGTGGAGGAGAGGGGAAAGTCAGAGCCAGATGGCTGCCCGAACGGGCCCTGGCTCTCCTGGAGTGTGGTCTCCTACTTGGGAAGCAAAGGCAGGAATCCCTCATACAGGAGGATTCTGAATGCTCTGTGGACCCTTGCCTTTCTTTTCTGCCACCAACCAAGGGAGCAGTTTCTAGTCCTTTCACTTGGGCCGATTTTCCTGCTTCTTGAGATCAGCAGAGTCTCCAGACAGCCAACTTTCTATCAGTGGAGACCTCTGGCTTTTTGTTTTCCCCTTTTCCCCGGGCACTCTTCTTTCTCTTAATGCTTCATGTTCAGTGGCCTGTGAGTCCTCTTGCACTTGCCTTTCCTTGTGTTAAGATGGCATTTATAGGGACGCCTGGGTGGCTCAGTCGTTAAGCGTCTGCCTTCAACTCAGGTCATGATCCCAGGGCCCTGGGATCGAGCCCCACATCAGGCTCCCTGCTCAGCGGGAAGCCTGCTTCTCCCTCCCCCTCTGCCTGCCATTCCACCTGCTTGTGCTCCTGCTCTCTCTCTCTGCCAAATAAATAAATAAAATCTTAAAAAAAAAAAAAGATGGCATTTATAGCACATCTACTACATCAGCTTTGCTCTGAAGCCTTCCTTATGTGATTGGCATCCCCATCTTCTCAGAGCCCCCCACAGATCTCCCTCCAGTACTGCATTCGTCCCTAGGGTGTGATTGCTTGTGGGTCTCCGGTCTCTGTCGTTGGACCAGACACTCCCCAAAGGCAGGGACAATGTTCCATTCCCTTTTGTAGTGCAGCTCCTCACTGATGGTTCCTGCCCCTTCCCTACCACGTGCCTCTCGTGCATGGCACCGAGCTGTGGTCAAGAGCACACACTTTGAGCAGGCAACCAGGCTTTGAACCTTGGCACCACCTCTTCTCAGCTCCAGGACTTGAGTTAATTAATCCCTTCAGGCCTTAGTTTTCCCATCTGCTAACTGGGCATAATTACAGAGCTGACCTCACAGGGTTGTCAGACCACTAAAGACAGGCTTCCACACCTCCCACTAAGGAGCTATGTCTTCATCAGCTTGGGTTCTATGACAAAGTACCATAGCCAGGGGGCTTAAACGACAGAAGTGTAGTTCTCACAGTTCTGGAGCCTGGAAGTCCAAGATCAAGGTGCTGGCACTGTCAGGTTCAGGGAGGACCCTCATTATGTGCCGATGGCTGCATTTCTCATTCATCTTCACATGGAGGAGACCACAAGAGCACTGGTCTCTTCCTCTTCTTAGTACATGAATCCCATCATGGGGGCTCCACCCTCATGACCTCATCTAAACCTAATTACCTCCTAATACCATCACGTTAGACATCAGAGCTTCAACATGGGAATTTTGAGGGAATGCAAACATTCAGTTTGTAACAGGCTATTTTCCTGAATGTTGGCGAGCAGAATCCTGGGTCAGCAAGACTTCCAGCCTCATCCGCCAATGAAGTATCCCATTAGGAAACAGGGGATCAAGGCCTATCAGGAACCCCCACCCCTACCACCCCCAATCTGAAAAGAACTTAGGGCTTTTAAAACTGTGGGAAAGTAGAGGATGGGGACCGGGCTTTGGAGAGCAGTCCTAAGTGAGAAGAAACAGAGTTTGCTCAGCTCTCTTGGCTCTGGCTCACCTTCCAACAGGCAGTTTTGTGCTTAGGTCCCCAGGTCACCCCTGCACCCCCTCCACCCTGCGTTCGCAGAGGGCAGTGTGGGTTCTACCACAGAGCAGGCCAGGCCGGTCCTGGCTGTGCAGCCAGCAGGACTGTGTTCTCGGGGCAGCTGGTTCCTGCTCTGTCCTCCTCTCTCGCAACACCATCTCTTGACAAGTGAATCGCAGAGCCAAGTGGGCCCCCCTGCAGGTCCTGAAGAGGTGTCTTCTCATGGATGCCACCGGTCCCAGTGCCCTCAACACTCCTCTGTGTCTCTGTGTCGGGACTTCCTATGCTGTGAGGCAATGAGCCCTGCTCCTTTTCTTTCCCCACTGCTAAGCCACGTATTTCCTAATTGAAACAGGGATCCCCAGTGTGAATCCCGGGTCCACCCAGACTGACAGAGTGCCCATGTTGTTCTCACTGCCCCCCTCTCTGCTCTCCCTCCTCGAAGTGGGGGTACCACTACTAAACCCTGCAATCCTCGCTGCAACCCCTTTGCCTCCTCACTATGCATCTTTGAAATTCCCCAGTGCCTAGAACAGTGCCTGGCACATAGTGTGTGTTCCATCAACACATGCAAAGTGAGTTGCATGGAGTTGCTTCTCTCGAGGGGGCACCTCTGATCCCTTCATTGTGGGAGGAGTGATTGGAAGTTGTGAACGTCCAACCGCCGTAACTACATTTGCCTGTGACCCATGGATCGTGGTCCTTGCCCCAGCCCCTCTTCCCCTCTGTCCCCCCTGCTTTCATGTTCCTCTGGCCAGACCAAAAAAAAAAAGAGGTGTGTCTTTTATTTAGACGTGCACAAACCTTCCTAGGAATTTTATTCTGTCTGTAAAGAAGCTTTGTCTAAGCCGAAGTCAGGTGGAATTGCTAAACTGGTATCTCTCCTGTGACTGTTTCCCTCGTTTGACATGCCCTGTCCTCTGCCCTTTCTGGGCCGTACTTAGCTACCTCTTCTGGCTGCTCACACTCAGTGGGGCCCTCGTTCTCTTCCTGCTATAGCCACGTTGGTCCCATGTGGCACACAGAAGACGGAGACCTTCCTTCTGAAGTGTTCCAGAGTGTCTGCTTCCATTAGCACAGACAAGGCTTTTGAAAGGTGGCAAGAGAGGAACATCATCTTAGGCACAGGATTCTTCCCAGAAGAGTATTTCTGCCTCTTTTGGAAGGCAGTGGATAAAAACTCAGGCTGCTAAGGGTTAAATGATAGCAATGAAAAGTCTAGGCATCTCCTGGGGGCTGGTGGCTGGCTGAAACAATTGATTAGCTTGGCTTAGTGATCTTTCCAGCAATATTCAGGAGTGAAATTATTGCTGATTAGGCTGTGTGTGTGTGTGTGTGTGTGTGTTAGGGTTCATGGCAGTGATGGGGTAGGATAAGATCTGAGAAAGAAATGTCATAGATTGTTTGCTCCTAAGTCAGCCCCAGAACTGACCTATCACCCCATGTATGTCTGCAGTTATATTAAGACTTTGCGTGTGGGCGCCTGGGTGGCTCAGTTGGTTAAGCGACTGCCTTCGGCTCAGGTCATGGTCCTGGAGTCCCGGGATCGAGTCCCGCATCGGGCTCCCTGCTCGGCAGGGAGTCTGCTTCTCCCTCTGACCCTCCTCTCTCTCATGCTCTCTGTCTCTCATTCTCTCTGTCTCAAATAAATAAGTAAAATCTTAAAAAAAAAAAAAAAAGACTTTGCGTGTGTACACGTCAGCTGGGGAGGGCAGCTCCTTGCAAATCAAGAATTATTTTGAAATAAAAAGTTGGAGGGAGGTTGAATGTTGAGGGCTGCTTGCATCTGCAGCTTCTGAGGGCAGAGGGGCAGACAGGTGCCATGGACAGAGGCAGGGGCCAGGTAGGCCCAGCCCAGTTCCCATCTCAGACCAGTGATAATGAAGGTGCACATGCTCTCAGGGCCTCAGTTCCCTGATCATAAAATGGTGGATTGGAGGAGGTCTCTTAGGCTCTCTCACTCTAAAAGTTGACATTTAAAACTGTTGTTCGTGACGGAGCCGACTTGTTGTGCTCCTAACTGAACCGATAACCACAGGTCAGCCTGCTGTGTCCCTTTACTGCAAGGCCGTGGGCCCATGGCTTTTCTCTGGCTTCATGCCTTGACCATCCTCACTCAGTTCCTATTCTCTATCATTTTCCTCAGTTTGTTCTTTCTCCTCAGCAACCCCCCCCACCCCGTCTGTAAGTACATCTGGGCAGTGAGTGGAAAAACTGGTCAGGCCCACTTGCTCCACAACACTCGACAAACTCTGCGTTTTTAATTTTGTTTTTTTTAAAGATTTTATTTATGTATTTGACAGAGAGAGACACAGCGAGAGAGGGAACACAAGCAGCGGGAGTGGGAGAGGGAGAAGCAGGCTTCCTGCTGAGCAGGGAGCCCGATGCGGGGCTCGATCCCAGGACTCTGGGACCATGACCTGAGCCCAAGGCAGACACTTAACCGACTGAGCCACCCAGGCGCCCCAATTTTGTTTTTAATACGTAGACACTCTTGTTTCACGCCTCTGTGGTCCTCACATTCTGCCCCCACAATCCTCCACCCCAGAAGTTGTGTCTAGGCTTCCACAGTTCTGGAGAAGCCCCAGCACCAGGGCACCGGAGGCTCCTCAGGATTTGCTCAAAGTCCTTGGGCAGCCAAGAGAGGAGCACACTTGGGATTTGGAAGACGGTTCCCAGTCAGGGTGACCTCAGCAAGTATCTAACCCCTTCCTGCCTTCCCTTCTTCACCCACGGAAAAGGGGGCAGACACCTGCTTGAGTGCCTCACGAGACTGGCGTGAAGCTAAAATAAGAATCAGAGCACAAACTTTCCTTTGAAATGGGAAGGCTCACCAGTCTTAGCGTGCTCCCCTGAGGTGATCTCCACAAAGTGGTTGGGGGCGGTGACTACACGGGCTTCAGAGCCACGCCAGACTCACGTCTACCCTGTACTGGCTGTGACCTTGAGCAAGTTCCCCAGCCTCTCCACTCCACACCTGACTTCTTCATCTGTATAATGGGCATGATGAGAGCACCTTCCCCGTGGAGTCGTCATGAAGATTAAAGAAGACGCACACAGAGGCCCTCAGAGCAGTGGTTCCTGGCTGATAAGCAATCAGAGCCCTTGTTGTTGTTGTTGATGATGATGATGATAGCATTTTGGCCATGGTAATCATTTTCTAGGGCTGCATGCCAAAAAGGCCAAGAGGAGGGAAATTTCAAAGTCCCTACATCCCTCCCCCTAGCCGGCTTACAGATAGAGCAGGCAGGAAGTGCTCCTCTAGGGGTGGTTTGGAGACGTGCCCCGCTCCTCCACAATTCCCCACACTTCCTTCCATATCCCAGAGCCAAGTGAGCATACTCCCAGCGCTTGCCTGCGTCTGGGGAGATCTGGCCAAGCCTCCCAGCCCCCATGGAGATCTGTTCTCCATAGCCTCCCATTGTCCAGGCGTGAAAGTTGGAAATGGTTTCGATGGTCACGTGTGTCCGTAAGGGTTGTGAAGTCACTGAAGTGTAGTTTCTGCATGGGGTGAATTCCTCCTCCTCATACACAGTGTGGCTAAACAGGATGGCTTGTTTTCCACGTATTTGATGGTGCATCTTTAGGGGATACTCCTCGAGGAAAGAAGAATGCGAGTAGGTAAGGACAATTTCTGATGTCTCCAAAGCGGTCTGATTTGTATATTTCAAGGGACTTATAGAAGTGACATCACACTCTTAGGGGAAAATTCTGAATCCGGCCTTTGAACAGCTTGTGTTTTTGCGCACACGTGTCTACATTAAGGGTACTGTGGTCAGCCATCCATGACTCTCTTCTTTCCCCATCTCGGGCTGAGAGTAATCTTGAAGGAACATGTAATTACTATTTACTCTAGGGCACTCAACTGAGAACACCCTCATGTAATGACTCTTGTGTTAATTCTGCCTTCAGATGCCCATCTGCTGTTGCTCCTTTGGAAACCAGTGGGAACCAAGCACCACTTTTTAGCCCAGGGGAAAAGGTCATGAGATGGATATTAGTCCCTGTAAGTTCAGGCTTTACTCTTGGGCAACTGAAATATGGTGGTAGCATCTTTCTCATGCAGAATTTTCACCCAGATTTCTGTGCGCGGTGATAGAAGCTTCAAACAGAAGCAACTGTTTATCTAATGAGCAGTCTTGGTGGATTTGGACAGTCAGCAGCATTGATAAGGGAAGGGCATTCAGAAAGATTCTAGAGACAGGACTGTAGCATTTATATAAAGTTTTAAAACATGCAGAGATGCTCTACATTGCCTAGGGGTCAGACACAGACACGCATGAGAATGAGAAACACCAGCTCCAGGAGAGGAGGGGCACGTGCCTATTAGAGTATATTCTCTATCCCCATTTGCCAAGTGCACGTGCTTGCTTTGGCTTCCTGAGGTTCCTCTCTTGCCTTCTTTCCCCATTTATTTTTGGGGGTGAATTTGCCTCATCAATGAAGATGGGGCATGGGGGCAGAGGGAAGGAAAGTGGGTACATTATAATGAAACCTGTGGAATCTATTTGCTAAAAATATCAGAAATATTACCTTGAAATATGACACTCTACTGAGGTAGTTGGACACTGTTGTGGAGGCTACCAAACTGTTTATGGAAACACAACTGATTTTTATGGCAGCATATTGAGCAAGCCTTTAGACGAACTTCCAGAAGGCCCCCGTTCTAGTCCTAGCTCTCACACTGCCTGGTAACTTTGTACAAGTCACTTGATCTCTCTCTCTGCCTCTGTTTCTTTACCTATAAAAGGAATGGGTAGACTAGCTGACATTTTCTGGGTGCTGAACTTCTCTTGCACCCCACCCGGGCCGTGATCGTCTTGTATCACAACTGTTTGCAGGGTGGTTTCCCCTCCAGAATTAAGGCACTCTGGGCAGGGACTGGTGGTCCCACTCCTCAGTGCAGTCCCTCAGCATGAGTCCCTCAGCATGCCTTTGAATGTTCTAATGAAATAAAGGACATGAGTAAATGCCAGCCCCCACCCCCCAACCCAGTATCGACTTGGCTCTTTCAGAAATGCTGCTGACCTGGCTGATTATCCTGAATGGCTCCAGCGTCTCCCCTCTGTGTCCCCCTCACTGGTGGTTCTTGCCTCCATGGTGTGAGTTGGGAAATCTTTTTGCAATATGTAGATTGAGCTGCCTAAAACCAGCCCACTGAAAATATCTTTTAGGAAGGACATTATTTCCCAACTGCCACATCTACTTCTCTATTTGACCATTCTACTGTCTGTTTCTGTTCTCTTCCCCCCTCTCTCCATCATATTCTATTAATTTAAAAATATTACATTTGGAGTCTTGCTAAATAAAGAGACCTCAGAGCACAAAGTGTCCTTATCTATTTTCTGGGTCCCTATGTGCTTCCCTGTAAAGATTTTTTTCTTATTTTTTACTAAATGGCCTTGATTTTTATCATTAATTGCTGTGTGACCATTCTTTTTACTGCATCTAACTTATTTCTAGACTATTCTCCCGAAAGTCCTTACCTATACTTCGATTGATCCCTTGTGCCACTTCTCACTTCTGTCTTTGCCATTTCATAAACTTAGAAAGGGATTCCTTTATATGTTGGACCCTTGATCCCCGGCCTTTCCTAGCCCTCCATCAAAATTTCCCAGAAGAATAGCTCTTACAATTGGACTTTCACAGCTCAGGTGGTCTTGGGTCTCTGTCATTTCCATACTGAGCCTGGGGACATGCTTTGTTCTCTGCCACCTAAAACCTCCTATTTCCTTCAACCAGCACCTTTCACACTGCGGATGAACCATGTTAGGAATTGAAAGCCTTAAAAATTCTTCAGTATCTCTCTTTTGCACTCTATTGTGAAAGATTCCACTTTTCTCCCCCGACAATAATCTCAATGCACGTTAACTGTACCATTACCTGATGATACCTAAGCATGACATTTCCTCAAGACATTGCTTCTTTGTTTTTCAGTACTTCATTCCTTTTTATTGTTAAATCATATTCCATGATGTAAATACAAAACATGTTTTGCTTGCAATTTTTTTTATCCGAAGTTTTTATTTTATTATTTTTTAAATTTTTTATTGTTATGTTAATCACCTTGTCCCTCCTTGGGACATTTCTTTACTGTTGCATTTTATATTGTTGCTTAGTGCTTGCCTAGTTTCTGAACGTTTCCATGTGTCCTACCTCTGTGACTCCTACTCTTCTGAGTGTGGGAAAAGGAAAGAGGCATGTATTGAGGTTGTGTTATGTGCTGGAAACTTTACACAGTTTACCTTCACTGATCCTTCGATCCAACGACCGAAAGATATAAGTATATTATTATTATTATTATTATTCCCATTTTACAGAAAAGGAAACAGACACAGAGGTTATGGACCTTGCTGAAGGTCACCCAGGTGGTAGGTAGTGTGGTCTGACATCATCTTCCACAATATACTACAGAGCTAAGTGCAAGAAGGTAACCAATAAAAACCACATCAGCGCGCTCTTTGGTATCATTTACATAAACATTGAACTTGGCCCAACATTCTCCCCCTTTCACAGACCGTAGGACAGCTCCTATAGCTCTCGCTTTCATCGGCCAGGTCCCTGCATCCTCGTAAGTTTCACCACACACTCAAATTTCCACCCAGTGAGCCCTCTCTTAATCATCCTTACCTCTCCTTTGCCACGACTAATGGTCTTGCGCCTCCTAAATAAATGGTTAAAATTCTCTCCAGAGGAGCTGGCAACCATATTAGTAAAATGGAGACCCAAACTGTGGCTAAAATGGGTAGACTTCAAGAGCTCCCAGGGTGCAGGGTCCTCTTTCAGAAAGCACGTCCCTGTTTTCTCCTGCTTTATGATGGCTGCTCCTTCCTGTTCCCTCTTCTGATGTCTGATCCTCCCTTCAGTCAGCCTGGAGCAGTGCTCTCGTGCCCTTTGTTTCCTATTTTGTCTTTCCCCACCAACCATAATCCGCCGCACGGTTTTCTTATTGAGGGAGCAAGGCGAGGAAGGAGGCATCTCTTGCCAATGCCAGGGTCTGCGACGGCTGGACTCCTTGCCCAATCTCCTGTGACCTTTGTCTCCTCTCGGTCCACCCATCTGGGCTCTTGGGATGCTAATCACATCCCTGAGGACAGTTATAATATTTCCCCACCTTGGATGGAGTCCAGCATGCACTCACTGTTTGGGACAGAGTGTTTGTCATCTCCCTGTCCGTGACCTTCCCTGGGTACAGGTTCATCAGGTTTCTGCCTCTTCTCTGGCTTCCCTGGCTCTTAAGGGGCCCTCACAGCCTGCAGTCTGCCTCCTGACGACAGCAAGGGAAGAGAGATAGGGTCGGGGAGGGGGCTAAGGAAGGACAGGGGTTTCCTCAGGGAGCTCTGGAGCATAAAGGCCACCACAGAGTTGTGGGACAAGCATACTGGCCAGCTCTACCCCCATATCAATCAGCCATTGGCTGTGAACTGCCATAAGGGGAGAGAGTAACCTCCCAAGCTCTACTGGATCAAGGGGGTTCCCACTGCTCAAGGAAATTTCTCAGGAGAAGGCTGCAGCCCTTCAGAGCTGGAGACGGGTACACGGGTAGCAAAGGGACCCAAGCAGAACACTACCAACACCTACAACACAGAGCTTATATGAGGCAGGGTCCCGGTGTGGGCTTCTCTCTCTCCATCTCCATGTGAGCCACTCTGGAATTTGATGATGAGTCCCATCACTCTCTTTCCTGAGATAAGCCCAGGGAAGAGCCATTATAAAGTACCAGGACCCTGGGTGCTGAAGATGGCAGGTGACATCTCCAAGATGCCAATGTCCAGAGACTGCATTATTGCATCAGAGGTCCGCAGCAAACCCTGAGGGGTTTGGTATCTCCGATTAATAGCTGAAGGAACAGAGGCTCCCACATCAGCCTGCCTGGGGGCACTGCATGCCTACCAAATGGTACAGATGAGTTTTGAACTCAAGCCTGGTTGCCTCTATAACTCCATGTCATCTTAGCACAAAACCAGTAGGGCTTGGGTACTAAATTCTGGGAACACTGGGGTCGGGTGCCAGAGGGCATGCTGGTGTGGCGAGTCCAGGTTGCCACCTTCATCCCTGTCGCTGAGGGCTTGATGCTTCTCCCAGAGTAGGCTCCTCACCCTCCTGAATCCCCTCCTGGCACCCACCCACCAGTAAGGCACAGCCATCAGGCTCCCTGCCCCAGCCCCACACCAAACCACGTCCTCTCTGTTATTGTAAGATACCTCCTCCCCAGGGCTGCCCTCATGATATACAGCCTGAGTAACGCGCCCCATCCTGCATGTGCAGCGCCCCTCGCTGACTCCGTGGGAACGTGCGGTCGCCTGCGCCTGCTGGGCCAGCGGCTCAGCACCTCCTCACACACCCACAGGGCTGTCCCCCGACGCCCGATCCGTGCTCTGCACTGTCAAAACTAACTGAAAAGTGACTTCGAGGCACCCTGCTGTCCCCGTGCTGAAGGAACTTGCACCTGCACACAGGGACCTTGTGGCCTGATGCCAGCATAAGGGAGGGCACACGTTCCGACCTTGGACTAGTTCAGGTTCAGATTCTGGTCTGCTACTTATCCACTTTATGGTCCCGGGACGCGAATCTGCCACTTGGCACTGGGTTTTCTCTCGTGGGCAGAAGAGATGCTCACATCCAGAGGCAGCACAAGCTCGGGGCTGGGCTCAGGAACTCTGCTGTCCTTGTGACAAGGTGGCTAAAACTCCGGGACAAGGGGTGCCATAGAGTTTTTAGGGACACAAACTCTGGGGGGGTGGGGTTCCGATGGTGACAATATTTAGTCTAATTCAAAACACTGCTGACTCAAGAATTTGATGGTCGCCGTGGGAAGAGGGTGGGAATGAGGTTTGCTCTGGAAGACGTTCGGTGCCACGCAATTGTCCACTCCTCCTCTGCATTCAGGACCCCAGGACACTTTGGAAAAGCCACGCTGCTTCCTTCTCTGGCTATGGGCTGCACAGAGTGGGGAAGAAAGCACCTTCCTGCCAACAGCTTTTCCCAGGGTCTGGCATGTTTGTTTCCCTGGGTAGAGGGAGGCTCTGGGGTGCCCGGGCCACCATCTGCTGGAGCCGCCGTGCCTGGGCCCGGCACCAGCCCAGCCGCCAGCAGGACCCCGTCCCCAGCTTTTGGCAGCTGCCTGGGCCAGGGGAGCCCAGGCCTGGGCTGGATGACCTCGCAGCTGTGCCTTCAGCCCCTCGGGGGCTTGTGTTTCTGTCTGTCTCAGGGGCCCAGCTCGGCTGCCAGGCAGAGGGCCCACTGTCCTTCAATACCAGAGGCTCACATTGCCTGGCCTGTGCCAGCGGTTGGCAAAGGATTTTCAACCAAGAGGCCCCGTGTCTCTTGCATCCGTGGCCGCCTGCTTGTCCCACCAGAGGCAGGGACCCCAAGTGGGGGTGGGGCTTTGCCAGCTTTTCCATTTCTCCTTGACAGGTCTGGAAACTCCTTGAAAGCTATCTGGTTTCACATGAGGCAAGGGGGAAAATCATGCAGGTGGCTCTGAAAAGAGAGACACTTGTTAAATTGTAGCGAAAAGATAACTGACACTAAGCAAGGTATGAGTTTTCTACCCTGACTCTATGGAAGAGTATGGCTTATGATGAGGGGGGAGGAGGGG